>NC_069502.1:917643019-917900519 GCF_027579735.1 Bombina bombina | reverse complement strand
CATTAAAAGGACACCCAAACCCAAAAAATGACTAATGATTCAGACAGAGAATACAATTTTAAACAACATTACAATTTACTTCTAGTATTTAATTTGCTTCATTCTTCAGATATCTTTTGTTGAAGAAATAGCAATGCACATGGGTGAGCCAATCACACAAGGCATTTATGTGCAGCCACCAATCAGCAGCTACTGAGCCTATTTAGGTATATGTTTCAAAAAAGGATATCAAGAGAATGAAACACATTAGATAATAGAAGTAAATTGGAAAGTTGTTTAAAATTTCATGGCAAACAGATCCTGAGCACTTGAGGGGAAAGTTAAAAAAATAAAAGCTTTATTAACCAAAAGTTAAAAAGTCCATAAGCATGCTGGATGACAAGGAGAACAATCCTAAAAATGCAATACTTAAAATTGAATGATCTTTTTAAATCATAAAAGAAAAAATATGGGTTTCATGTCCCTTTAATGTTATTTTAATGCAATAACAATTCAAGTCTACAGATCATGGTACAAGATTCCTATATTACCTTAATAAGGGCCAGATTATAAGTGGAGCGGTATTTAACATTCCTGCTCGCACGCTAACTCCGTTAGAAGTAAGCCTTTTGCGCGCGTTGGGTAACTCTCGTATGACAAGTAAAAGTAAAGAGTTTTCGCTCACACTAACCCGATATGCGCAAAAAGCCGAACTTAGGATATCGCAATCATGTTAATGTATTTCCCCACAGAAGTCAATGGAGCAAAAAAGTGAAAAAAAAACCACCCTACTCGTGCGCAAACCCAATTGACTATTCTCAAGTGAGCTAACCCAATATAAAAATATGAATATTTCACATTCCAATGTTCTTCACATAAAAGAATATATTTTATTTATTCATAAATACATACTTCTACATATAGATGATGGTATTTTGGAACAATATATAGCTATACCTATATATATATATATATCTACACATACATATATATACATACATTGTATAGACAGATATATATAGGAAAATCTATTTAAAAATACTTGGAACATATTCTGCTATGTGCAGAACATTGGAATGTGAAATATTTACAGAAAATGCACAGTATAACACTTTATTAAATATGAATATTGCATACATTTGCTTTAACATGTTTTCATCTACTTGACAGAAAACGGCTCTAATGCACTCCAATGTGGGGGATTTGACGCGCGTGAAGGGGTGGGGCGGGGTTGTCTACTACACTAGACTAAAGCTAAAATTAACCCTACAAGCTACCTAATTAACCCATTCACTGCTGGGCATAATACAAGTGTGGTGCGCAGCGGCATTTAGCAGCCTTCTAATTACCAAAAAGTAATGCCAAAGCCATAAATGTCTGCTATTTCTGAACAAAGGGGATCCCAGAGAAGCATTTACAACCATTTGTGCCATAATTGCACAAACTGTTTGTAAATAATTTCAGTGAAAAACCTAAAGTTTGTGAAAAAGTTAGTAAAAAAGTTAACGATTTTTTTTATTTGATCGCATTTGGCGGTGAAATGGTGGCATGAAATATACCAAAATGGGTCTAAATCAATACTTTGGGTTGTCTATTAAAAAAATATCTACATGTCAAGGGATATTCAGGGATCCCTAACAGATATCAGTGTTACAATGTAACTATTACTAATTTTGAAAAAAAAAAAATGGTTTGGAAGTAGCGAAGTGCTACTTGTACTTATTGCCCTATACCTTTGCAGTCTTTTTATTCTAACAACTGAGACCTTATAACTTTTTCATGCAATATTTCTTTTAATAATTTTTATCAGATAGTGTAACTGTACTTTTTAATGTATTTTTATATATGTTTTGTGACACTTTTTTGTCTTGCGAAACAGTTAACCAGAGGTCTGAGGATGCTTACTTAAATTGCGCTCAAGCGATCACGTTTACTTTCAACTTGTAAAACGAGCGCAAACCTCCAATAGCGTGCCACTCGTAATCTGACCCTAAAACGTTTAGAAATACTGAAGCAACTTTAAACATAATGAACTAGTATCTAAATTAATTTCTGTATTATCTAAATTAATCTCTAAAAAATTACATGGAAAAATAATGAAAAATCATAACGGTACTTTGTTTTGTTTTCCAACTGGTTGTACGGAGTTAATAAAAAGTAGATTAAGAATATAGTTGGTAAAATTAATGTTTTAAAAATCTAATCTTATTTCTTACCAGTAGTTTATATTGAGGTCCTGGTAGCTCTGTAACAAGAGAGCTTGCAGTGTTTATTTTTGTGTACTGGAATGCAACTGGAACACTAATCCTATCTCTAACCCAACCCAAAAATATAACCATAAAGAACTAAGATCTCTAATCATAAATTCACAAAACCTTAACAAAATCATAATCTTATCTCTAACGCTAACTAGATATCAGATGATAATATGACTAAGTCTAAACATAACCTCTCATAATGCTATCCAAAATGAGGGCCCCAATAGTAATAGAGTAAAACCATAATCATAATATTGTTAACTTAACTCGATTCCTAAAGAAAATGTAATTAATTGTATATCTATATATTGAAGCCTTATTACAATTCTAGTATTAACTAGAACCCTCATCTTAATTTAGCACTCAATGTATATATAAAAAAAGTTCACGATTCAAAATATGATTTGCATTTCAATGAAATAAAATAGCAAAATAAGAATATAGTAAAGTAAAGATTAGAAAGCAAAGGATACACGCAAATTTATAATACATAGATCATACAGGTACAAATCCCCAAATCTGGAATTCCAAAATCCAGAATTATTCAGAAATCCAGACCTTTTAAATTTATATTTTTAAAAAATTAAATTATTTGAAATTACCATTTTCTCTGGCAGTTTATTTTTTTGTGTTCTACAATGCAAATGCTAGTCTAGATTTATTTTATACACCACTAGCTTTCTGATTACAGTATTGTACTATAGTTGATGGTACTATGTATACAAAAGTGTAAAAACTGACATAAAACTACGTAAAGTAGCAACTATAAGTAGTATTATCACATGTAAATATTGCATAAATGACATAAGATATTGTTGATTAAACTTGGTCCCATAACCCTCTCCATGCTGCCCAATTTTACAAACTTCAAAAATGTTCTATAACTGTAAATTGGATTCGCTCAGAGGATTTTTCATAAGTCTGTCAACATTGAAAACATACCGCAGGAAATTGTCAGCATAATGTAATTTTCAGAGGGCAGAATGTTGATAAAGCAAACAGCACATTATTACAAAGCAAATGAATACAATGAAAGAAAACAGAAGCACAAATATTACCAGAGTTCCATCCTGCTTTGTTTATAAAACACCACATTTCTCCTTCCACATGACCAACGCAAGTTTGACAATTATAAAACCCTGAGTTAAATACACTATGGCAACATATTTAGAAGAATTACTATTTGCATCAGTTACCTTAATAAGGCCGAATAAGTGTCCTTTGTTTTATTTTTAGCCAAGCAATAAAGAGGTATTGTTTGTTACAGAAAGCTAATTTATCTCCTTTTATTCTTTTGGGTCATTTTATTCTTTTGGGTCATTAAAATCCTATTTTATACAAGTATAATCAATGGTTTGGTACATAATGAAAACCACTGTTTAGCTTAGACAGTGTACTGTAGGAAACTGGATTAAAATTTTTTAATACTGCTACTTACATTACAATAATAGTAATAACCACAATTATGACACTAGTAATTATATTAAGGGGATATGAAACCTGAAATGTTTCTTTCATGATTCACATAGAGCATGTAATTTTAAACTCCTAAAAGGATGTCGGACTCCAAAGTTGACTCATATAAAAATCTAAATTTTTTGAAGCACATTTAAACAGACACAGGAGGTGACATAAAAGTCATCTTACGCATTTTGTGCTACAACCGATCGCTTAATCATCTTCTATGATTAAGCGATCAGTTGTAGCGTCAAACGCGTAAGAGGCAGGAGAGAGGAAGGCCAGTTAGTAGGCTATTGCAGTATGTCAAGTTGGAAATTACAAGGGAGTGGATTAGTTGCTTAGTGCTGCCAACGCTCAGAAAGTGACACATTTTGGAGATATTGTGTAGGTAGTTGCGGCAGGATAAAGAGAGCCATTGGATGTGGGGGATGAATGACAGATTGGAGTCAAGTGGCAACAGACTTGGGGTGATGGGGACACAGTGAAGTCAGAAATTGGAGTAGAGCTAGAGGGAGGAATTAGAAGGAGCTCAGTCTTGGACATGTTAATCTTTAGGTGGCGCGAGGCCATCCAGGAAGCAATGCCAGCTAAGCAGTCTGCAGCTAAGAAGTCACTGACATGAGAAATGACAGGGAGAGAGAGCAGGGGTGGAGAGGTGTCATCAGCACAGCGGTCATATTTGAAGCCTTAGCTGTTGATAAGTTTACCCAGTGAAGAAGTATAAATAGAGAATATAAGAGGACCCAGGACAGAGCCTTGAGGTACTCCAACAGACAGAGACATTGAGGAGGTGTCACCGCCAGCAAATTAAGTGAATCCAAGAGAGGGCAAAGTCACAGAGACCAATAGAGCTGAGAGTCTATAGGTGGATGTGGTGGTCAACTGTGTTGAAACAGCTGAGAGGTCCTACTATTAATGTGAAGAAAGGTGGTTACATAGGTCTCTTAATTCTGCAATTTCCATGGACATTGTAGGCCTGGGATTGGTTCAGTACTTTTGGATTTATTAAAAAGCGTAGCATTCATTACGTCCATATGAGAATTTTTAGAAAAAACTACAATTAAAACTACTGTTTCTGTCTTCATGGAATTTAGAATGGAGATATATTTTATGATTAAGTATAATCTTTGCATAAAGAGACATTAAAATGAAATTGTTATTCTATGTAAAAAGTTTAATTATGAACAATGAAAAAAATGTTGCAATGCGCTTTTATTATTTATTTTGTCTGCTTTTCCTAAAGTTGATTGCAGAAAATTCCACTCCCCCCCCCAGAAGAGCTGAAGTGCATCCCATGGAACTCTGAGACTCCTACATGCTGCAAACTGATTGGTTAGTATGTACAGGAGGTCCTATAGATATATTCATAATTATATATACGTAGTTGGCTTTAATGACCCTTTATGTTGATGAAAAACAGAGCAGGATGTCTAGCAATCTAAAGCTTCAAGGTAGTGATTTTCATGTTGACAGTGCATGCCTAGAAAAAAAATTAGCTGAAACTAAATTTGCGCATATGCAGATGTCTTTCAACACCAAATTAAAATAACATTTTTATTTAAAGGGACATTAACCTGCCAGGGTACAACTACAGTAGCATGGTAACTACTCAACATGCTATTGTTTTTCCTTCAGTACCTGCAGCTCTCATTAAAGCTGTTATCTTATTATAACCTTTTAAAGAAGCCAGTCAGTAACGCTCTGCATGTTTATACTGGGTGCCACCATCTTATTGATACTTTGTGGGACAGAAGCAGTGCATTTTTACAGATCAGAGACATTGAGACTTTTTAACAGTTGTAACCTTCCACTTTGGATTAGCTCACACAACAGTATGCAGAAGAGTTACATTTTTGCATTTTTTTTTTACACAGTTTAAAAGGTACACAACAAATATGAAAAAGCTCTCGTTCTGTATTGCGCCCACTAAACTGAAATGCATGATACGGCTTGTCAAGAAGGCACAAATATCACTAATCTGTGAGTGTGCAAAACTCCTGTCACAGGGCACAAGAATACTTAAATTCCAAGATGGCAGCCCCCAGTGTGAAGGTGCAGAACTCACTAACCAGCACTTATTTAAGGGTTAAAATAATACAATAGCTGTGAGAACAGAAGGAAAAAGAACAGCATGGTGACTAGTAATCCTGCTACTGTAATTGTATCCAGCAGTTTAATGTCCCTTTGATGCATTTGTTGTCATTTTTTAATCGTGCATGCAAAGTGTACAAACTTTTGGGGAGTAGAGTTTAAAGGGACATGAAAGCCATTTTTTTTTATTTCCTGACTCAGATTCAGAACACAACTTTAATCAACTTTCCAATTTCTTTCTTTTCTAATTGTATTGGAATCCTTTGTTGAAGAAACAGTATTGTATTTGGGTGAGCCAATGACATAAGGAATATATGTGCAGCCACCAATCAACAGCTCCTGAGCCTATCTAGGTATACTTTTCAACAAAGGATATCAAGAGAATGAAACAAATTAGATAATAGAAGTAAATTGGAAAGTTATTTAGAATTGTGTTCTCTATCTGAATTATAAAAGATAACATTTAGGTTTCATGTCATTTTGCTTGATGAGACAGCTCAGCTCTGAAGCTCAGGCATGAATGTGATACTATATTTATAGTACCTACCTTCTAAATCGTAGCTACCTGCTAAATGGCACTGCCCAGTCATAGGGTCGTATTCTTGCTTGTCATCATGGCACAGACAGAGGAAAGTTCCTTCTACATTTTCACATCGGGCCTCTCCACAAACTCCACTAAGCATTTCACATTCGTTCACATCTGGAAAATTGTAAATACCGATTTAGTTACATATGTATATATATATATTTACTTACAGTTCTTTGTTTAAGCATCTAGGCCTGCACCATCTCCTGGAATGCACAAACTCTCTGGTGCACAATGAAAGTTTGTCGCTACTGAAAATACATTCAAGTGTTTCCTGAGTATTTCAACAATACTTGAGAGACAGATGTCTCTGAGGATCAGTTGATGATGCAGCTGGTTTACAAAAGGTTGTGAAACATTAAAAAAAAATGATTGCAATGCAGCCAACTGGATACTTATTAAATTAGTAAACATAATATCTAATTAAACTTTCATGATTCAAATAGAACACACAATTTGAAACCACTTTTCAATTTACTTCTATTGTCAAATTTGCTTTGTTCTCTTGGTATTCTTTGTTGAAGACAAAACCTAGGTAGGCTGTTGGGAGCATCTATAGCATATATATATATTGCTCTGAGCTCACCTAGAGAACAAAGCAAAATGTTTAATTATTTTGTGTCTTTAAAGCTTTAAATCGGGGTTTGTCCAACCAACAGCAGAAGGGCCAAACAGGGTCCATTCAATACTTTTTATCTGGTCTCTGAATGAAGATAGATTTAGTAACCCTCCCTCAATATGTTCTCTTGGAAAGGAGCTAAGGATCTACATAGTAAAGTTACATTAGATCAATTTCATTTCCATGTCCCTTGAAGTATTATGATCTTTGAAAAAAAAAATCCTGGAAGAGATGGCATGCATTTGTATTTGGTTTATCAGGTTCTTTAAAGGGACACTGAACCCAATTTTTTTCTTTTGTAATTCAGAAAGAGCATGCAATTTTAAGCAACTTTCTAATTTACTCCTATTATCAATTTTTCTTCGTTCTCTTGCTATCATTATTTGAAAAAGAAGGCATCTAATCTTTTTTTTGGTTTCAGTACTCTGGACAGCACTTTTTTTATTGGTGGATGAATTATCCACCAATCAGCAAGGACAACCCAGGTTGTTCACCATAAATGGGCCGGCATCTAAACTTACATTCTTGCATTTCAAATAAAGATACCAAGAGAATGAAGAAAATGTGATAATAGGAGTAAATTAGAAAGTTGCTTAAAATTTCATGCTCAATCTGAATCATGAAAGACATTTTTTGGGTACAGTGTCCCTTTAATGAATTTGAAAGAGCAGTATTTAATCGTGAAATAAAACTTTAAAAGGGACACTAAGGTCAAAGTTACATTTTCATGATTCAGCTTGAGCATGCAATTTTAAACAACTTTCTTATTTATTTTAATGTGCACAACTTTATAAAAGCACAAGACCCCCAGCTTCTACTGAGCATGTGCAAGCGCTCAGTGTATACGTATATGCGTTTTGCGATTGGCTGAGGGCTGTCATGTGGTACAGGGGCATGATAAATGGAAACAACATAAATTTGTGAGAATAAAATCTACTACTCATTTGGAATTCAAATCAAAGGGCCTATTTATGATTGTGCAAGCGAACATGATCCGATATAGCGGATCATGTCCACTGCACATCGATAAATGCCGACAGTAAACGCTCTCGGCATTTATCATTGCACCAGCAGTTCTTGTGAACTGCTGGTGCAATGCCGTCCCCTGCAGATTTGTGGCCAATCGGCCCTCTAGCAGGGGCTGTCAATCAACCCGATCGTATTCGATCGGGTTGATTTCTGACGATTTCTGTCCGCGGCCTCAGAGCAGACAGACAGATTATGGAGCGCTGTTTCCAGCGCACCTTCAGGCTCGCCAGAAACACGGGGCATCAAGCTCCATACCATAATCTAAAGCTCTCTGCTCTGCCAATATGATCTAAAAAAAGTACTCAAAGAATTTTAGAAACACAAATTTTACCTTGAGAGATGTTTATCTCACTTTACAGGGTTCTGTATGTGAAGGAGAGACTCCTATATAACAATGTAAGGTCTAAAAAAAACGAAAGTTTTTTGTAATTTCTCTCCAATGTTAGCGAGTTTTTGATCTTAGAAATGAATTCAGAAACCAAACAGGAAAATTGTGTTTCTGTATAATTAATCCTTAAAGACAAATTGCTTATTGTCTGATAAGGACAACTCATAAAGCTCTATTGATAAGAAAGCTACAAGCCCCATGCAAAACAAAAATAAAAGTTTATTGTTAGCACCAGTACATCAATTTTATGGAGAAAACTGTAATACGTTTTAAAATCTACTCTTTAAGATACTACAAAGAAAAAATTGGCTTCCAAGACACATTTGTCAAATTAGACAACTATCCAATTTTGAATGTTTCAAACTTACATTTCGGTACGGATATTTTGTACTGATAAGATTTACTTACAAAAATAATAGTATTTATCATTCTCAGTAATATAATGACTTGTTCTACCGTAAAATACATTGAGAGAAATAGAAAACTAAGTTATAATTCCCAAAAGACCAAACAGACACTTATAAAAGTAATAAAAACTGTAGCAAATAAAAATATCAGTAGCAGATGTTAAAATAAAAACAACATACAATATTTGTGACTGATATATGGAGTGATCATTTTGTTGGCTTGCTATGATATCTTTTTACAAACATCTGTTTGCATTTGCAATGTATCATTGGCTTTGTGAGGTAACTAAGATGATACAGTAGTTCAGCACCACAGACTTCTGTAAATTTGTACAGGAACAAGAGGGCAAATGGCAGGTACTCCAATAACCAGATAGGCGCAACTGTATTCAGTAAAAAATTCAAAACTTTAATGAAAAAATGTTTAAAAATTGTATATAAA
The DNA here is from genome assembly GCF_027579735.1 of Bombina bombina. NCBI lineage: Eukaryota > Metazoa > Chordata > Amphibia > Anura > Bombinatoridae > Bombina > Bombina bombina. Next base: position 917,891,259 of record NC_069502.1, on the reverse strand, counting down.
ATACACAATCAAGCTGGACACAAAGACAGGGGGTGAAAAAGACAGGCCTGACGCGTTTCGCGCCCCCTAGTGGCGCTTATTCATAGGCGTAAATTTGTATTCTTCAAGAATCTTAAAGGGATATGAATTGACATTAATTAGATAAAGCATAACATTTTCAACAACTTTCCAATTTACTTCTATTATCAAATACTGGGAGCTAGCTGACCACATTTGGTGAGCAAATAACAAGAGTCTTATATGTGCCAGCAGCTGCTCCTAAACCTAACCAGGTATTCTTTTCATTCAAAGATTACAAGAGAATATGGCAAATTAGATAATGCAAGTATATTAGGAAGTGGTTTAAAATGGCATGCTCTGTCTGACTCACTAAAGAAAAACAGTAAGTTTCATGTCCCTTTAAGTATGTAAAGTATTCAGTGGTTGAATGGCAAATTCATTTTTTTAAGCATCCTCTGGGAAGCAACATGATGGAGGTAATTTGTGTAATGCTTAAAAACAAAATATAAAGCTGTGCGTCTTAATATTGAAGCTGTGTATTTTAATACAAATCTGTTTTCCCTATTGCAGGATTATTCATATCTGTACTGAAATAAAGGCACTGCCATAATTTATTATCTTGTTCTCTAACTGTGCATCCTAAATAGACGTCAGCATATAGGGCAGGGATAGGCAAGGTGTCCGTACACGGGCACTGGTGTCCATGACTAGCCCTTGCAGTGTCCTCCACCCCTTAGTATATTATTTCTTTCTGATTAAATAATAAGAATTAAAAAAAATATGTAGTGTGAATAAAGTTATGGAATAAATAAAGCCTGAGTGAAATACTGGATGTGTATCTGCATCAGTATAATAATACACAGCTATATACAAAGACACAGTAGTGACACTGGCACATGCGTATAGCCAGAGGAGGGCTGGTTATAGGATCAGTGGTATCTGCATCAGTATAATAACACCCAGCGCTATATAATGACACAGTAGTGACACTGGCACATGGGTATAGCCAGACAAGGACTGGTTATAGGATCAGTGGTATCTGCATCAGTATAATAACACCCAGCGCTATATAATGACACAGTAGTGACACTGGCACATGGGTATAGCCAGACAAGGACTGGTTATAGGATCAGTGGTATCTGCATCAGTATAATAACACCCAGCACTATATAATGACACAGTAGTGACACTGGCACATGGGTATAGCCAGACAAGGACTGGTTATAGGATCAGTGGTATCTGCATCAGTATAATAACACCCAGCGCTATATAATGACACAGTAGTGACACTGGCACATGGGTATAGCCAGACAAGGACTGGTTATAGGATCAGTGGTATCTGCATCAGTATAATAACACCCAGCGCTATATAATGACACAGTAGTGACACTGGCACATGCATATAGCCAGACAAGGACTGGTTATAGGATCAGTGGTATCTGCATCAGTATAATAACAGCAAGCACTATATAATGACACAGTAGTGACACTGGCACATGGGTATAGCCAGAGGAGGGCTGGTTATAGGATCAGTGGTATCTGCATCAGTATAATAACACCCAGCGCTATATAATGACACAGTAGTGACACTGGCACATGCGTATAGCCAGACAAGTGCTGGTTATAGGGTCAGTGGTATCTGCATCAGTATAATAACACCCAGCGCTATATAATGACACAGTAGTGACACTGGCACATGGGTATAGCCAGAGGAGGGCTGGTTATAGGATCAGTGGTATCTGCATCAGTATAATAACACCCAGTGCTATATAATGACACAGTAGTGACAATGGCTTATGGTTATAGGATCAGTGTTATCTGCATCTGTATAATAACACCCAGCTCTATACAAAGACACAGTAGTGACACTGGCACATGCGTATAGCCAGACAAGGGCTGGTTATAGGGTCAGTGGTATCTAAATCAGTATAATAACACCCAGCGCTATATAATGACACAGTAGTGACACTGGCACATGGGTATGGCCAGAGGAGGGCTGGTTATAGGGTCAGTGGTATCTGCATCAGTATAATAACACCCAGCACTATATAATGACAGATTAGTGACACTGGCCCATGGGTATAGCCAGAGGAGGGCTGGTTATAGGATCAGTGGTATCTTCATCAGTATAATCAACACCAAGCACTATACAAAGACACAGTAGTGACACTGGCTCATAGGTATAGTCAGAGGAGGGCTGGTTATAGGATCAGTGGTATCTGCATCAGTATAATAACACCCAACACTATAAAATAATGTTTTTAAAGGGACAGTAAACCTTAAAAATAATGTTATATAATTCTGCACATACTGCAGAATTATATAACATTATATTAGCGCAAACGTTTTAAAACAAAATTTCCCCTGCAGGAGCGAGCTGCACTTAGTGCTATGGCGCAGTCGAGCCGGGCTGTGACTATACAGCTGGCCCGATGCGCTGTTTGAAAAAAAACAGACCCGCTCAGAAGATCACAGAGAGCGGGTCTGTAAAACAGCAGGTTTTATTTAAAATTCAAAGGGGAAATTTTGTTTTAAAACATTTGCGCTAATAAAATGTTATATAATTCTGCACTATGTGCAGAATTATATAACATTATTTTTAATGTTTACTGACACTTTAATTTCAAATGTACCTTGGTGTTCTTCACTAAGGTCTGTACTTTGGAAAATGTCCACCACAGCCTTTGTCCGTGCCTATCCCTGATTTAGGGCTCCATGTACTAAGCAGCGAAAGCTGCTCTGCAGCCCTTACGGGGCAGGTTCGGATATGCGAGCCTACTTGCCGCAATGTAAGAAGCAGTGGTCATTAGACCGCTGTTTCTTACAGCCTACGCCACCTCTTAGGTGGCGAGGGAAGATCACTGAGAGCTCGCTCATGGTGATTGACAGTCCCTTCTCTCACACAATTGGTCATGCGAGAGAAGGGGCGGGCATTACATGCTCACTTGAGCATGTAATGATACATACAGCAGCAGATCCTGTTTGTCTGCTGCCCGTATGTAGCGAAGGCGAGCGGACAACTTCTCGAGTTGATATGCTTGTCCACTCGCTCCTTCGTACACGGGCTATTAGTGTTTACTTAGTATATTTAACATGTTTTGCAAGAAAAAAAACACGTATTTTAAATGCCCTCTATCTGCAATAGTGGATCTTATATATTTCCAATGGACAGCTCCAATTCTTAACTATGTAGAGGTTAAATGTATATTTAACTCAAAATCTAATCCCTAACATGTGTACTTATGATAAATAAAATATTACAGGAAAAATTCCTTTTTTTTGTCTGCTTTTGTTGTAAAATGCACCTAAAATTGTGTTGTTTCTACTCTCCCAGACAGGCTGAAAAAAATACTGTGTACTTACAAGGGACAAAAAAAGTGCATAAAAGAGAAAATGCTCTATAAATGTAAAAAGAAAACGCACAATAGTGACTGTCTGAGTGGTTATTTATGCTTGAATGTTTAGTGTCAAACACGGAAGGTTAATTTATGTGCTCCTGCAACCCAGGGTATAAGCTTGCTCCAGCTAGGGAATATTATGATACAGTGGCCTCTATTTATGAACGGTCTTGCGGACCTGATCCCACAGTGCGGATCAGGTCCACAAAACCTCGCTGAATGCGGAGAGCAATACGCTCTCCGTATTCAGCATTGCACCAGCAGCTCACAAGAGCTGCTGGTGCAACACCGCCCCCTGCTGACTCGCGGCCAATCGGCCGCTAGCAGGAAGGTGTCAATCAACCCGATCGTATTCGATCGGGTTGAATTGCGGCGATTCCTGTCTGCCTGCTCAGAGCAGGCGGACAGGGTTATGGAGCAGCGGTCTATAGACCGCTGCTTCATAACTGCTGTTTCTGGCGAGTCTGAAGACTTGCCAGAAATACGGGCCATCAAGCTCCATTTTTCAGTGTAACCCAAATTTTTTCTTTCATGGTTCAGATAGAGAAGGCAATTTTAAGAAACTTTCTAATTTACTCCTATAAACAATTTTTCTTCGTTCTCTTGGTATCTCTATTCGAAAAAGCTTAGGAATGTAAGCTTAGGAGCCGGCCTATTTTTGGTTTAGCACCTGGGTAGCGCTTGCTGACTGATGGCTACATTTAGCCACCAATCAGCAAGCACTACCCAAAGCTTACATTTCTGCTATATTTATTTACAGAAAGATAAAAAATGCTGAGAATTTCAGTGGCCTAGATTCAATCAGACCCATCCATGAAACGAATATCTTGCGGGATAAAGCGCCTTAACACTGCAATTTCAAAAGTGAGGAATTTCATAGCGATTTGTATCTGCCTCTGTTAATAGCTACAATTTGCAAGTGACGCTCCATTATAATCAATTAACATTAATCTATATCGCAGCCGTTCACTTCGCAGTGTATAGAAAAAGTTCCACTGTGAAGTTTACCGTCAAAACCAAGTGTATTAAAAAAAACAAAAAAATAAACTCCCTCTACAAAACATATGCACAAAAGAAATGTTGAAAATAGGTAAAGAAAATAAATAAATAAAACAGACACGACTGTGAGATAAAACACAGGGGTGATAGAGCTGTAGGTGAAAAATCCTGATCACGCCTCTAAAATGACTAGGAAAGTCCATAGCCAGGCCCTGCAAGATACCTCTCTATCCAGCAAGATTATTAAGTGCAAATATTTTGCAATTACTTAAACCATTTTGCAAGAGGCTGTAAATATTGTTTTTCATAGTTGCTAAAGAGGTTCACATTTGACATCCAAGATATCATGTACTCGCACCTCAAACAACTATATGCTGGAAAAGAAGAGGTTAAGTGACGCTCAATGAGTTTCGACCATGCTCTTGTCTTTAAAGGACCATAAAACCCAAATGTTTTCTTTCATGATTCAGATAGCACAAACAATTTTAAATAATGTACCAGTTTACTTCTATTGTCAAATTTCTCTTTTTATCCTTTGTTGAAATCAGGAATTTAGGTTCAGGAGTGTGCACGTCTGCAGTACAATTTGGCAGCCATTTTGCAACAATGTTATACAAACCAAGAACACTAAATGGCAACACTATTTCCTGTCATGTAGTGCTGCAGACATGTCCACGCTACCTATCTAGATATCTCTTCAACTAAAGAATAACAAGGGAACAAAGAAAATTTGAGAGTATAAAAAATTGGAAACTTTTTTTTAAATTCCCTATCTGCGTCATGAAAAAAAAATGTGGGGGTTTCATGCCCCTTTAAAATTAGTCTCTTCAGCAATTTTATGGACATCTATGAATCTAGACCAGTGTATCCCATCAACAGAGCTCAAGAATAACAATGTAATAATGGTTAGTGGAAAAGATTAATATCTATAGAGATTCATGTCAGGGACCAATACAATACAAAAACACTGTTTATTGTGGAAATAAAGAATGCTGATATCTCATTTAATTACAAAAATCTACAATTTTTTTGTCAAGCAAATAAGAAAAAGTGATTTAAAATGATTTAACTCACCAACACAACCTTGCCCATCCAAAGAGTCCTGGTAACCCTGGTAACACAGGCAGCGGTAAGACCCTTCAGTATTTTCACAGAACCCTTGGCTGCCACAGTGAGTGAGGTTAGCACATTCATCAACATCTGCAAATAAGACGTTTCACATCAGACAGACAGACTTACACATGATACAAAACAAGGTAAGTACGCTACGTACAAGGTAAGTACATAAAAAACAGTCTTTAACATTAAATACTATACAAAACACAACATTGTGGTTCTGTGGTCACTAACAAATGAGATATTTATTAAGGTGTTTTAAAATCTTTCCCTATTTATACCCATCTGTTATGGCTCTTCAGAAAATTATTAAAAATGTTAAAACTGTGGATAAAATGGAGCACCAGCTCCCTTTAATAAATACAGCTTTAATGGACATTAGACACGTTGATATTTTAAAATAAAATGTTTTATTATGTGTATTAAAAAATGTAATACACTATTGTTATTTATTTTGTCCCTTTTTCCTGTAACTTTGGGTTTTTTAATTCCTGGAAGTGCAGACTTCACAAGCCTAAAATTGCTAAATTCCACAAAGTAATTTTTTTAAACAAACTAACCAGTCATTTATATGTGTCCCACCAGCCTTAGCAGAGGAGATTAGATAAGGGAAACCTACATGGCGGCACTCATTATTTTATGGAGATTAACATTTTAGGAATCAAAAGAAGAAGGATACTTCGCTTAAAAATAAAACTTAACATTTATTATTCCGTTAAAAATGAATAAACAGCAGCCAAACAAACAAAGATGGTTATGTGCAGCGCAACTGGCTTACGCGTTTCGGCATTCCGCTGTAATCATTGCCTGGCTTGTGTATACTTCTTCTCACTTTAAATACCTGTTAAAACAATGCTATTGGTTAAGATGGAGAGCGTGTCACCATCTGTACACCTGTTCTATACAGCAAAATTCCTAATGATTACCTTAGACTAGGTATATTGCTTAATCATATGGAATCATCTAATGACAAGAAATTGAAAAATAAACACTGCAACGTTGCACTTAATTAAATTACAAATGCCATGCAACCTATTACTACATTCTAATCTTGGTAATCCTACATATGGTACACATTGAATAATAACTATTGGGAATAGGAGGTCTGGAGACAACCGGCACTCTTTTCTCAGTCTCAACATAACAACTATTTTTAAATCATGTAAATATTTTGGAACTATGTAAGATGTATTAAGTGATACATTAGTTACATTATGTGTCTGTTGTAATTGAACTTACATTGCAGTAAATTTGCACTTTAGTATTCTAATATACACATTACTTTCAGGTTATTCAATGTGTAGCATATTACCAGGATAAGAATGTAATAATATGTTGCATGGCATATGTATTTTAATTAAGTGCAACATTGCAGTGTTTATTTTTCAATTTCTTGTCATTAGATGATTCCATATGATTAAGCAATATACCTAGTCTAAGGTAATCATTAGGAATTTTGCCGTATAGAACAGGTGTACAGATGGTGACGCGCGCTCCTTCTGAACCAATAGCATTGTTTTAACAGGTATTTAAAGTGAGAAATATACACAAGCCAGGCTACGATTACGGCGGAATGCCGAAACGCGTAAGCCAGTTGTGCTGCGCATAACCATCTTTGCTTGTTTGGCTGCTGTCTATTCTTTTTTAATGGAATAATAAATGTTAAGTTTAATTTTTGAGAGGAGTATTCTTCTTCTTTTGATTCCTGCATTGCTAACCGGCACTCCACGCTCATACAGTGCAAATGCCGGCTATCCATGGATTGGGACAGAGATTACACCCCCCCTGTTGTGACATCACAACCCCACAGACGAGCGGGATGGTAACTGAGAAGGCCTGAAAGCCGGACTGCTGAATTGGAATGGTGGCGGAGAGAGCCACAGAAGCATTGAAGGGCTTGGTCGTATCAGATGGGCAGGTGATACACCCCCACGGATCCCGCACAGACGGAGAGGGTAGATGACCGATTGGGCACGTATGGAGGTATGTGCAGGGTGATAATATAGCCAATTGACAGCACACTTTCCATCCCGGTGTGAACATGGAGTTCCAAGGAAAGCTATATCCCTGACATCCCATAGGTACATTGGCTACTGGGATGCACATAGATGGTTATAACTTGTAAGTGCCTAGGTTCTTATGCAAGGGGGAGTAAAGACTACTTATACAGGACATTTTGTTGCTGAGTCCGGATTTGATTTATATATAAAAATGTTTGTTTGGCTTTATTAGTATATATCACACAAGGACTGATTAACATTTTACACATATTTCCTCAACAGTTAAACAATTTATAGAATTTTTTTAAATTTCACCTGCATTTTACATCATTTGAATGCTTTCTAAACACCATGTAAATGGGCAGTTTTAAATTTTATCTATCTTGTTCTTTAAAGGGACATTAAAGTCAGTTTTTCTTTGTTGCATCCAAATCAGGGCAGTTTAAACAGTATTTTTTTTTTTTTTGAGAGAGAGAGAAAGAGAGTGGAAAAAAATATGTTTGAGGCGAGTATCAGTATCTACCAATGGAGCTGTGGTAGTTTTATTAGACATGCATTTATGAACTTTGGCAGTAAACAAATGCCAACAATGACGTCTGCAAATCGCATTTGGCAATTTTCAAAGTTGGATTTATTCTTCTGAAACTGTAACACACTAACATATGTGCAAATACAGATTTTAGTGTGTTGCACTTTCACAAGAATAAATCTAGCTCCGAAATTTGCTGAAAGAGGCTTGCGGCAGCCATCTTTGGGATTCATTTACTGCCAACGTTCACAAATACACGTCTACATTTTATTATCAGCCCTAGCTTTTATCACACTAATCAGTATTACTTGTCCATGTACTTACTGTAAATTTTTAAAATCATTTTATTTTGCACAAATGAAAATATTAACATGTTTAAACAAATATTTTTCACATGCAGAATATAGATATCTAGACGTTAATATTTTTCTCTTGTACATAGAAATTCAAGCTTTTTTTTCAATCAGGAATCCCACCACACTATATATGGCTTGTGTATAGTTCTGCCGTTTCTGCTATCATTTTTCTTTGGTTGTGGAAATCAAGTGCTAAGATAACGTAGCTTTAAACATTACTTCGCACAGCATTATTATACAGAGATCATATCACTTTTAAATAAGTATGTTGTGCAGACAAGCAGAAGATTATAATCATTGAAGCTAATTAAATAGTGGTGATTAATAACTCTATGGTCAGGAATATTTTTAAGTGACTAATTCTCAGAATACATCCATCCATTAAAAATCATGATGCTGTGCACGTTAAATGGAAATGCTATCTGTACACGATTCAAAATGAGTGTTTAAAGAAATGTAACACATAGAAACACAAGTATAAAGTGTACACAAAAACAACAAATACACAATGAAAATGACAAAAACATAAATACAAACATCAGTAAAAATGTAGCTTTAAAGCATCATTTCCCAACTCCAGTCTTCAGTACCACAAAAAAATAGGTCAATAGGACTGTGTTGGATGAGAAGTCAGCAAAAATGTAAAATTTTTGAGATCCTAACTGTCCATCATATTATGAGATTTTTACTGTTTGGAAGATCTGCTTCTCTTTAACTCCACTAGATTTTGCTTTTCTATAAATGTCCTATTTTCTAAAGTAAAAACTAGAAAAAGGCTCAAACTTTGCTCATAGCCAGCAACCAACTCCAGCTAATCTGGCTCAGGCAATGTCCACCCCTGCCAATTGATTAAACATCCCATTGGTCATGGCTCAGCTAAAGAACACCAACGAACACGCCCCCAAGGTTCTTTTACTCAGCCTATGGCAGACCTTCCAACTGTTCCTATTTGAGAGGGACAGTTCCTGATTCTGAGCTCTGTCCCTCTGAGACAGCCATATGAACTGCACTGACACACCCACAGACCACTCAGAAACACCCACAACCCCACCCACTAACCACTCATGATCCCTCCCCTCCAAACATGGCTCCACCCAAAAAATGGTGACAAGCCCCTAATAACCCCCTGTGTCCCTGATACTCTGCCACAAATGTTGAGATGTAAGTACGTGATGAATAATCGATTATATCACATGCTGTACATCAAACATAATTTGCATACAAAGAGAGAAGCGCTCTCTGTACATCAAACATATGTACTGGTGAGACCAGAGTGGCTGTGAGTGAATCTAGACCAGTAAGAGGAAGTGAGAGGCTAATAAAAGATATTCCCATAGTGATGACATCTTTATATTTACTATCCCTATTAAATGTTATATATCCCTGTTGCAGTTACAAGAATAAAAATGTAACATTCCTATCTATACAGCAAGGAGTGTTTTTACTTACTGCTACGACATGCATGGATTGAAAGGATAAAAACAAGATCCTGTCTGCTCATTAACAGTCACATAATTTAGATTGCAGACCCCTGTTATGGACTTTTTAAAAGTAGTAATGCACATACCAGATGGATACAGGATCAAAATAAAATCTAACAATGTCCCCGTCAGCAAGTCTGTAGTGAAGCCAACCACTTTACAGCACTTCTTGGAATACCGGCTCATATTCAGTAGGAGCTGTATGTGCAACTAAATTAAAGCCTGCAACATCTGCCAGAATAGTATCTGTTTAAAGTAAAATACTTATGAATAAAAGTGAAAATCACTTTTGTTTATATATTTTTATTGTAGGCCTGACTTTTAGCGAGAATTCTGAAAATCGAGCCTATGACAAAAAAATAAATATAGCCAAAATAACTTTCATTTTAGTATTTACTTTTTAAAGGGACATTGAATTGTAAAATATCACCCTTTTTAATGTTCCTATTGATCCATTTTACATGCTGGAGTTTATAAAACTGTTTACAAACAACTCCTTTATTTTGTTATTTGAAAAAGCAGATTTTGCCTATAAAACTGCCGCCTATACTGAAATTTAAATAATTCTGAATTTGTTATAGAAAAGCTTTGTAAACAAATGGCAGCAGCATCAGAAATCAATCTCCCAGACAGTGTAGGATGTCAAAGAGAACCCAGCCTATTTGAGAGGGTGTTCCTGCTAATGCTTTGAATGAAATAAACTTGTATCAACTCCTTGCCCGAGTACATTGTTTGTTTAAACACATAGTGGCCGATTTTTAAAGGGCTGAAAGGCCCCTAATGCCCCTGTTTCCCGGCAAGCCTTCAGGCTAGCCGGAAACAGCAGTTATGAAGCAGCGGTCTTAAGACCACTGCTCCTTAACTGGTCCGCTGCCTCTGAGGCTGCGGACATCAATCCACCCGATCCTATACGATCGGGTTGATTGACACCCTCTGCTAGCAGCCGATTGGCCACGAATCCGCAGAGGGCGGCATTGCTCAAGCAGTTCACCAGAACTGCTTGTGCAATGTTAAATGCCGACAGCGTATGCTGTCGGCATTGTCTGGCGGACATTGGTAAATCGGCCCCATAATATTCAGGCTAAATTCAGTTTAGTTGCCCATACAGTCCCTAATGATTATGATTAAAACATTTGATTGGGTATGTGCCATATATTGAATTTGTTTGACAAACGAATATCCGAATAATGAATTTTGTACGGACCTACATTTTATTACTGCATTAGAATACATTATAAAACAAGTTGTATTTTTATATTCCTAATATATAATTTAAAGAGATATACACATGAAATAGTAATGCTTTGGCTAAATAACCCAAGCATACTATTTTAATTTACTTTACAATATATGTGCACTATAAAAAGAATAAATTGTTTTTTTTCACATGTCCCAGGTTAAAGGTTTCCCCCCTCTAAAATGTAAACATGACAATCACTGAAGGCCTGGATTCTCTAAAGCTTGTCTGGAGAGATTATCTAAGAGATACTACAAAGTCCCTCAAAGAATTTTATAGGAACAAAATGAAGCTTAAAAACTGTATATGTTTTTAAAAGGACAAGAAACTTAATTTTTCCCCATGGTTTATATAAAGCATACAACTTTGCAATTGACTTCTATTATCAATTTGCTTCATTCTCTTGGTATCCTTTGTTGAAGGAACAGCAATGCACTACTTGAGCTAACTGAACACATTGGTGAGCCAATGACAATAGGCAAATTTGTGTAGCCACCAATCAGCAGCTAGCTCTTATGTACTGCATGTAGGAATGTTTTTAAAAAGTTGTATGCTCTATCTGAATCAAGCCCAATAAGGGAAAAATAGTTTTTGAGAGGTTGAACTTTTTGGATTATGGAATAGGTGTAGTTTAGATGTTTGATGTGTTGTACAGATGTTTCATATAATAATAAAAAACACACGGCTAAATTTAGAGTTTGGCGTTAGCCGTCAAAACCAGCGTTAGAGGCTCCTAACGCTGGTTTTGGGCTACCACTGGTATTTAGAGTCAGTCAGGAAAGGGTCTAAAGCTCACTTTGCAGCCGCGACTTTTCCATACCGCAGATCCCCCTACGCCATTTGCGGATCCTATCTTTTCAATGGGATCTTTCTAACGCCGGTATTTAGAGTCGTGGCTGAAGTGAGCGTTAGAAATCTAACGACAAAACTCCAGCTGCAGAAAAAAGTCAGTAGTTAAGAGCTTTTTGGGCTAACGCCGGTATATAAAGCTCTTCACTACTGTGCTCTAAAGTACACTAACACCCATAAATTACCTATGTACCCCTAAACCGAGGCCCCCCCACATCGCCGCCACTCTATTAAACATTTTTAACCCCTAATCTGCCGCTCCGTACACCGCCGCAACCTACGTTATCCCTATGAACCTCTAATCTGCTGCCCCTAACACTGCCGACCCCTATGTTATATTTATTAACCCTTAATCTGCCGCCCCCAACGTCGCCTCCACCTACCTACAATTATTAACCCCTAATCTGCCGACCGGACCTCACCGCTACTATAATAAATGTATTAACCCCTAATCTGCCTCACTCCTGCCTCAATAACCCTATAATAAATAGTATTAACCCCTAATCTGCCCTCCCTAACATCGCCGACACCTAACTTCAAGTATTAACCCCTAATCTGCCGACCGGACCTCACCGCTACTCTAATACATTTATTAACCCCTAAAGCTAAATCTAACCTTAACGAAATAAATTAGGCGGATTAGGGGTTAATACATTTATTATAGTAGTGGTGAGGTCCGGTCGGCAGATTAGGGGTTAATAATTGTAGGTAGCTGGCGGTGACGTTGTGGGGGGCAGATTAGGGGTTAATAAATATAATATAGGGGTCAGTGGTGTTAGGGGCAGCAGATTAGGGGTACATAGGTATAATGTAGGTTGCGGCGGTGTACGGAGCGGCAGATTAGGGGTAAAAAAAATATGCAGGGGTCAGCGATAGCGGGGGCGGCAGATTAGGGGTTAATAAGTGTAAGGTTAGGGGTGTTTAGACTCGGGGTACATGTTAGGGTGTTAGGTGCAGACATAGGAAGTGTTTCCCCATAGGAAACAATGGGGCTGCGTTAGGAGCTGAACGCAGCTTTTTTGCAGGTGTTTGGGGTTTTTTCAGCTCAAACTGCCCCATTGTTTCCTATGGGGGAATCGTGCACGAGCACGTTTTTGAAGCTGGCCACGTCCGTAAGCACCGCTGGTATTGAGAGTTGCAGTGGCGGTAAATTATGCTCTACGCTCCTTTTTTGGAGCCTAACGCAGCCATTCTGTGAACTCTAAATACCAGCGGTATTTAAAAGGTGCGGGAGAAAAAAAGCATGCGTTAGCTACGAGGGTCGTTACCGACAAAACTCTAAATCTAGGCGACAGTTAATTGTCTTGTTATAATAGATCAGCATCAGAAAACACTTTATGGGCCATAAAAATGCATCTAAATAGACTAGCTTGTGTACTGAAATCTAGGCAAATGTTTCTCAATTCCTGTCCCCGGGGCACAATGACAGGCTAGATTTTCAGGATTACTGCGGGTGAGAGTAGGTTACTAATCAGCTGATTATGTAACTTGTGCTCTAGTTCAGATATCATGAAAATCTGTCCTTTTAGTGTGCCCTGAGGACTGGAATTGAGAAACACTGATCTAGGCCATTATGCAGCATAACATTAAATAATAAAAACCACTGAGAATATTTACAAATCTCTGTTGTACAAACATTTAGCAGCAGAGCACATGGTCAAAATCATGATAAATCTTAATGAGGAAGTATTTTTTTAAATTTTATAATATATTTATATTACAAACGTTTTTGTTTGAACTACCTCCTCCCTACAGTGCACCCAATACCATTGTGCAAGGCACTGATGAAGTCATGTAACTGTGTGTTACTTAGGTAACTCTCATTCCTTATTCGCTAATGCTCCAGGGGGTCGATCCGATATAAATCGTCGCCCGCAAAAGCCGGCAACGCCAATATTTACGCTGGTTTGGTATCACATATACGGCGTAACCTAGAAGTTACGCGCGTATATTTCTGCCGTCGCTCGTAGTTTTTTTGGGCTATAGGCAGGTATACCAAACCAGCGCAGTTTGGTATCCAACATGCAGCCTAAGGACTTACGTGGCGAAAATGGAGAAAACTTACTCCATTTTCACCTCGCCACAAAAAGCAGCCGTAAGAAGCCTTACGCTGACTATTGGAGCCCCGTAACTCCCTAAACTGGCTGCTAAAATAAACCTAACACCTAACGCATGCGCAATGTCTATCTCCCTGTCAACCGCGATCTTCTAAAATAAACCTAACACCTAACGCATGCGCAATGTCTATCTCCCTGTCAACCGCGATCTTCTAAAATAAACCTAACACCTAACGCATGCGCAGTCTATCTACCTGTCAACCGCGATCCCCCCCCGAAATCCCTAATAAAGTTATTAACCCCTAAACCGCCGCTCCCGGACCCCGCCGCCATCTACATAAACTAACCCCCTACTGTGAGCCCCTAAAACCGCCGCCATCTACCTTATCTATCCCCTAATTAGAACCCCTTACACCGCTGTCATCTACCTTATCTATCCCCTAATCTGACCCCTTACACCGCCGCCACCTATATAAAAATTATTAACCCCTAATCTAATCCCCCTATACCGCCGCCAGCTATATTAATATTATTAACCCCTAATGTAAGCCCCTTACACCGCCGCCATCTCTATTAAAATGATCAACCCCTAATTTAATCTACCTACCCCGCCGCCAGCTATATTATCTATATTAACCCTAAGTATATTATAGTTAATATAGGTATTACATTATATATATTAACTATATTAACCCTAATTATATTAGGGTTAATATAGTTAATATAGTTACTATAGTATTTATATTAACTATATTAACTCTATCTAACCCTAACACCCCTGACTAAATTTATATTAAATTAATCTAATTCATTTATAAACTAAAATATTCCTATTTAAATCTAAATACTTACCTATAAAATAAACCCTAAGATAGCTACAATATAATTAATAATTACATTGTAGCTATGTTAGGGTTAATATTTATTTTACAGGTAAATTGTTAATTATTTTAACTAGGTATAATAGCTATTAAATAGTTATTAACTATTTAATATCTACCTAGTTAAAATAATTACCCAATTACCTGTAAAATAAATCCTAACCTAAGTTACAAATACACCTACACTATCAATAAATTAAATAAACTACAAACATCTATCTAAAAATACAATTAAATTAACTAAACTAAATTACAAAAAAAAACAAACACTAAATTACAAAAAATAAAAAAAAGATTACAAGATTTTTAAGCTAATTACACCTATTCTAAGCCCCCTAATAAAATAATAAACCCCCAAAATAAAAAAAAATTCCCTGCCCTATTCTAAATTAAAAAAAGTTCAAAGCTCTTTACCTTACCAGCCCTTAAAAGGGCCTTTTGTGGGGCATGCCCCAAAGAATGCAGCTCTTTTGCATACAAATACAATACCCCCCCCCCCCATTACAACCCACCACCCACATACCCCTATTCTAAACCCACCCAAACCCCCCTTAAATGAGCCTTACACTACCCCCCTGAAGATCTCCCTACCTTGTCTTCACCACACCGGGCCGAACTCCTAATCCGATCCGGGCGATGTCTTGCTCCAAGCGGCAAAGAAGAATTCTTCCTCCGGCGATGTCTTCCTCCAAGCAGCAAAGAAGAATTCTTCCTCCCGGCGACGTCTTCCTCCAAGCGACAGCAAAGTCTTCTTCCTTCCGGCAACATCTTCCATGAAGCGGCATCTTCAATCTTCTTTCTTCGCTCCGCCACCGCGGAGCATCCATCCCGGCCGACGACTGAACGACGAATGAGGTACCTTTAAATGACGTCATCCAAGATGGCGTCCGCCGAATTCCGATTGGCTGATAGGATTCTATCAGCCAATCGGAATTAAGTTAGAAAAATCTGATTAGCTGATTGAATCAGCCAATCAGATTCAAGTTCAATCCGATTGGCTGATTGGTTCAGCCAATCGGATTGAACATGAATCTGATTGGCTGATTCAATCAGCTAATCAGATTTTTCTAACTTAATTCCGATTGGCTGATAGAATCCTATCAGCCAATCGGAGTTCGGCCCGGTGTGGTGAAGACAAGGTAGGGAGATCTTCAGGGGGGTAGTGTTAGGCTTTTTTAAGGGGGGTTTGGGTGGGTTTAGAATAGGGGTATGTGGGTGGTGGGTTGTAATGGGGGGGGGTATTGTATTTGTATGCAAAAGAGCTGAATTCTTTGGGGCATGCCCCACAAAAGGCCCTTTTAAGGGCTGGTAAGGTAAAGAGCTTTGAACTTTTTTTAATTTAGAATAGGGCAGGGAATTTTTTTTATTTTGGGGGGCTTTATTATTTTATTAGGGGGCTTAGAATAGGTGTAATTAGCTTAAAAATCTTGTAATCTTTTTTTTATTTTTTGTAATTTAGTGTTTTGTTTTTTTTGTAATTTAGTTTAGTTAATTTAATTGTATTTTTAGATATTTGTAGTTTATTTAATTTATTGATAGTGTAGGTGTATTTGTAACTTAGGTTAGGATTTATTTTACAGGTAATTGGGTAATTATTTTAACTAGGTAGATATGAAATAGGTAATTACTATTTAATAGCTATTAGACCTAGTTAAAATAATTAACAATTTACCTGTAAAATAAATATAAACCCTAACATAGCTATAATGTAATTATTAATTATATTGTAGCTATCTTAGGGTTTATTTTATAGGTAAGTATTTAGATTTAAATAGGAATATTTTAATTAATAATATTAATATTAGATTTATTTTAATAAGAGTTTAGTTAGGATGTTAGAGTTAGATAGGGTTATTATACTTAATATATATATAATTATAATAACGATATTAACTATATGAACCCTAGTATAAATTAGGGTTAATATAGTTAATATATATAATATAACTATATTAACCCTAATATAATTAGGGTTAATATAGTTAATATAGCTGGCGGCGGTGTAGGGGGATGTAGATTGTAGGCAAAAGAGCAGTTTACTTTGTGACAAAGCCCCGCCAAAAGCCCTTTTAAGGGCTGGCAAAAGAGCTGTTACTTTGGGGCATGGCCCGCAAAAAGTCCTTTTAAGGGCTGGCAAAAGAGCTGTTACTTTGGGGCAATGCCACGCAAAAAGCCCTTTTCAGGGCTATTTGTAGGGTTAGACTTAGGTTTAGTGGTAGGGATAGTTTAGTATTTTAGGGGTTAAATAATTTAATATAGATGGCGGCGGGGTAGGGGGATTAGATTAGGGGTTAATAATTTTAAAATAGCGGCGGGGTAGGGGCTCACTTTAGGGGGTAGGTAAGGTAGATGGCGGCGGTGTTAGGGGCTCACTTTAGGGGGTAGGTAAGGTAGATGGCGGCGGTGTTAGGGGCTCACTTTAGGGGGTTATAGATTTAATATAGCTGGCGGCGGTTTAGGGGTTAATAACTTTATTAGGTAGCGGCGGGCTCTGGGAGCGGCGGTTTAGGGGTTAATACATATTTTATTGTTAGGCTAGTGAGGGGGGATAGCGGATAGAGGGTTAGACGTGTCGGGCTATGTTAGGGAGGCGTGTTAGACTTGTCGGGCTATGTTAGGGAGGCGTGTTAGACAGTGCGGGTGTTTTAGACTTTAGTCAGGTTTTATAGGCGCCGGCAGTTTCTAACGTGCCGCAAGTCACTGGCGACGCCAGAAATTTGTACTTGCGCAGATTTCTGGACATCGCTGGTTTGTCAGACTTACGGCACGTTAGCATCTGACGGCGACTTATATAGGATAGCTTGAGTTGCGAGCTGAAACTGCGGGCGACGCCGGTTCCCTCGCTTGTGCCGCAAACTGCGATCTATATCGGATCGCGCCCCAAGTGCTAGTGGACATTATAATTAAAGGGACAGTAAAGCCAAAATTAAACTTGCATGATTCAGATACAGCATGCAATATTAAACAACTTTCTAATTGACTTCTGTTATCAAATTTGCTTCGTTCTCTTGGTATCTTTTATTAAAGATTTTCTTTTCTTTTGTGATTCAGACAGAGCATACAATTTCATCATGGTTTCCAATTTACATCTTTTAGCAAATTTGCTTTGTTCGCATGGTATCTTTTATTGAAGAGTAAAACTAGGTAGGCTCATAAGAGCTCAGGAGTGTGCACGTGTCTTAAGAAATAAATGAGAAAGTTGTTTAAAATTGCATGCTATATCTGTGTCCCTTTAAACAAACACAAGCATCAATACAAATACATTATAGATGACTAAACAATTTAATTTAAGAACAGTGACACTTAAAGGGACAGTAAAATCAAAATTAAATGTTAATGGTTTAGATAGAATATTCAATTTTATACAACTTTCCAATTTACTTGTATTTTCAATTGTGTTTGTTCTTTTTTTATCTTTTGTTGAAGAGGCTAAAAGTAGCTGAGGAGTGTACACACGTAATTTGACTGCAATGTTAGTTTTTTTTTACTTTACTGTCCCTTTAATAAAGATATACATTTTTAGAATATTGTAAAGTCATTTTTACCTTCACAAGTGCTGTGATTGGATGAAATGGTAAAGCCTTGTTCACAGATGCACAGGAAGGAACCATCAGTGTTCATACATTCCCCATTAGGAGAACAAAGTTCAGAATCTTCACACTCATTAATATCTGAAAAATACATCAGTACAATAATCAATATTATAGTGCAATGACAAAAATAAATAATATAATAATTGAGATGATTTTTTTAAGGTTGTATAAAAGCAACCTTCCTTCATTGCAATTATGCCTATCCCCAATCTCTTCCCCCACAAATATTACTAAACAGGACCTTCATGCACTTCAATTATCCCAAACCCTAATCTCTGTACTATAGGTATCCCTAACTATGACCTTCCTTCACTGCTATTATCCAGAAGGTCACATCCCACAATTCTGGCCCCCTAATGTGACACACTTCCCATCTCTGTCCCCCAATGTGATACCCAAAGGCTTCCACAACACAATCCCTCCAACACAAACATCCCTTCACCTAAGTGACCGCTAATATCTAAGTGATCGCCCCCTCCACGATCTTGTAGCCAACCAGAATTGCCTTGAAACAATATAAATAGCAAGCAATACTGGCTAGGCCCAGACTGCCAGCAAGAAAGAGGAAAGGGAGAAACTATGTTTCTATGCTAAAAGACATATAAAATAGACAACCCTAGAATTTGGATGAAGTTTTATCTAACTGTTTAAACAATAACAATTTTCAAGTAGACTGTATCTTTAAATGCAATGTTACCACCAGTATAACATAGGTGTGACCAGCCTTAAAGGGACATGAAACCTCAAATTTTTCTTTCATGATTTAGGTAGAACACACAATTTTAAACAAGTTTCTAATTTACTTCTATTATCAAATGTGTTTCATTCTCTTGGTATCATTTGTCGTAGGAGCAGCAATGCACTACTGGTTTCTAACTAAACACATGGGTGAGCCAATGACAATAGGGATATACTGTATATGCAGCCACCAATCAGCAGATAGAGCCTAGTTTCTGTGCTGCTCCTGAGCTGACCTAGATAAACCTTTCAGAAAAGGATAGCAAGAGAAGGAAACAAATTAAATAATCGAAGTAAATTGGAAAGTTGTTTAAAATTGTATGCTCTGTCTAAACCATGAATGTCTAATTATGACTTTACTGTCCCTTTAAGGAGCTGCTATTATTTAGTGATGCACATAGCATGCTGTCAATATCGTTTTAATTAACATAAAGCATTATGCAAAATCTACTGGCCCTTAATATTCATAGCAGGTCAATTGTTGGAACTGTTTTTTTGCAACCCTGTGTGTTTGGTGAATGCACCTAATCCATATTCATGCAAATTAAAGAACAAACGGTATAATGGAAAGTGAGTAATAAGTAAAATGATATAACAGAAAATGATCTAATATAAACTCTGGCTGCCTTCTGTTGAACATTTTACAGGCTAATTTCTAGTACATTTGTCAGACATATTTTTGGTATAAAGTAAACTTAATATGCCAGAAAATAAAATAATTTCTTAATGTTATTGAATCAGACTAAGACAAAACAATATTTGTAGATCTGTTATAATTGTATTTGATTTGCCTTTTGATGACGATGATGATTATTATTATTGCTTCTGCGTCTGTTAAATTTAATAACCACATAACTTTCTGGTGCAATGTCCTTGGATAATTATATACAAGCAATACTGAAATAATAAAATGCTCTAACACTTGCATTTTTAGGTTCCTTTAAAGGGATAGGAAAGTCAAAATTAAACTTGCATGATTCCAATAAAGCATTTAATTTTAAGACACTTTTAAATTCACTTCTTTTTTCAAATGTGCTTTGTTCTCTTGGTATCCCTTGTAGAAATAGAATATGCACATATCCTACACTAGTGGGAGCTGCTGCTGATTGGTGCCTGCACACATTTGTCTTTTGTGATTGGTTGACTAGATGTGTTCATCTAGCTGCCAGTAGTGTAATGCTGTTCCTTCAGCAAAGGATGACAAGAGAACAAAGCAAATGTAATAATGGAAGAAAATTGGAAAGTTGTTTAAAATTGTATGTTCTATCCAAATTATGAAAGAAATTTTAGGGTTTCCCGTCCCTTTAAAGCTTTCATTTTGTTAACACCATTTGCGTTGTTTTGCATTCCAAGTACAGTATATTTAGCTTTTCTCTTTTACTGTGACCAGCTAGAAAATATACAGATTTGCTCTTGTACTGATAAAGCAATTACTGTGTAGCATGCTGCAGTCATGTGATGTTCGGGCTTAAAGGGACATTCTAGTCAAAATTAAACTTTCAGATAGAGATAGAGCATGTCATTTTAAACAACTTTCTAATTTACTTTTAGCATCAATTTTTTTTTCTCTTGGTATTCTTAGTTGAAAGCTAAACCTAGGTAGACTCATATGCTCATTTCTAAGAAGGCTGCCTCTTATCTGAATGCATTTGACAGTTTTTCACAGCTAGAGAGCGTTAGTTCATGTGTGCCATATAGATAGCATTGTGCTCACGCCGTGGAGTTACTTATGAGAGGGCACTGATTGGCTAACATGCAAGTCTGTCAAAAGAACTGAAATAAGGGGGCAGTCTGTCGAGGCTTAGATACAAGGTAATCACAGAGGTAAAAAGTATATTAATATAACCATGGTAGTTATGCAAATCTGGGGAATGGGTAAGAAAGGGATTATCTATCTTTTTAAACAACAAAAATTCTGAAGTAGACTGTTCCTTTAAAGGGACATGAAACACATTTTTTTTATTTCTTTCATGATCCAGACAGAGCAAGTAATTTTAAACAATGTTCCAATTTATTTCTATCATCAAATGCGATTTATTCTTTTGATATCCTTTGTTGAAAAAGGAGTGATGCACTACTATGACCTAGCTGAACACATCTGGTGAACCAATAACAAGAGGGATATATGTGCAGATGCCAATTAGAAGCTAGCTCCCAGTAGTGCATTGGTGCTCCTGAGACTACCTAGGTATGCTTTTCAATAAAGGATACCAAGAGAACAAAACAAATTACATAGCAGAAGTAAATTGGAAAGTTGTTTAAAATTGAATGCTCTATTGGAATCAAGAGAGCTTAATTTTGACTTTACTGTCCCTTTAAAGTACAAAGAGTGTAGACAAAAACTATTTTACTATGTATGCATAAAGGAATATTACATTACTGTGCACAACTACAATAGCACAGTTACTATTACTGTGCCTACAGCTCTCTTCAGAGTCGTTCTCTTACTTTTAACCCATTACTGGTGCCAGTGGGTCAAGCTCCACATCTTCATACTTGGCACTGCCCTCTTGGAGCTCAGGTATTCTCACAGTCCGTGACAGAACAGGTAGGAATACACAGATCACTAATCTTTTTGACAGCTGTAATGTGCACTTCAGGTTAGTGTGTATGATACCGTAGCCGGACTATTATCCAACGCACATTTGTGTGACGGATAATATTCCGACAGAAAAATGTTGGTCGGATAACTGTTTTTTTGTTGTTTTATTTTAACATTTAACACAGAAAAAAAAAATGTGAAACAGATTATATGTCTGCAAAAGGAGGGTACCCTGTGCCCACATTCTGTGAAATGGTCTGACCCCCTATTACTGTATACAGTGACACTGTTTAACCCACCAGTACTGTATATAGTGAGTTAGTGACACAGTCTGTAATCTGCCGGTGAGATGGCTGGCCTGACCCTACCCGCCCCAGTACTTTATAAAGTGACCACAGTAGTCTGTGACATGGTCCAGCCCCCCCGTACTGTATATAGTGGTACTGTATGATGACACTGTTTACCCCCTGCCCCCCTATGCTGTAGTAACAAGGTCTGTAATTTGCTGGGTCCCCAAACATACACACACACACACACACATACATGCATGCATAAATACACACACAGTAACATACATACACACATACAGAGTAGGAAAGAAAGGTGGAGGAGTTGCTTTGTATGTAAATGAAAATATAAAGGTTACTGAAATTGTAGGAACAAATGATGAGGTGGAAAGTATTTGGGTGACTTTGGAAATTGGAGATAAAAATGTTTTTAGAATAGGGGTTGTATATAGGCCTCCATTGCAGGATGAAAAACTGGACAATCTGTTATTAGATGAAATAACCAAAATGACCATGAAGGGTAAGGTTATAGTACTGGGGGACTTTAATTTGCCAGATATAGACTGGAAGATTCCTTCTGCCAGATCGGCTAGAAGCAGGTATATTCTTGAATCTCTGCTAGGGGAATCACTTGAACAATTAGTCAAGGAACCAACTCGTAAGGAAGCTATATTAGATCTAATACTTACAAACAGTGATACAGTTTCAGATGTGTCTGTAGGTGAGAACTTAGGATCCAGTGATCATCAATCTGTTTGGATTAGTATTCATGTTCAGGAACTGTCCACCCAGACTAAAACAAAAGTTTTAGACTTTAGGACGGCAGATTTTTCATTAATGGGAGAATACCTAAAGAACTATTTAAAGGGGAAAACTCTTATTACAGGGGTTCAAGAACAGTGGGAATTTGTGAAAGGTGCCATTTTAGATGCAACCGCACACTGTATTAGACATGTCTGTAAAAGTAAAAGAAAGCGGAAACCAATTTGGTTTTCCAAAGAAGTAGCACATGCTGTAAAGACAAAAAAGATAGCTTATAAAAATTACAGACACACACAAGCAGATGATGATATGAAAATATGGAGACTCCAACAAAAAAAGACTAAGCAGTTAATTAGGAAGGTTAAAGCTCATGCAGAAGAGAAGATAGCACAGTCAGTAAAACATGGGGACAAAACATTCTTTAGATATATCAGTGAAAGAAGAAAAAATAAGGTAGGAATAGTAAAATTGAAATCAGTTGATGGTAGAATAATAGAAGGAGATAAGCAGATTGCAGACTGTCTCAATGATTACTTCTGTTCTGTTTTCACTAAAGATTGTGAAGATACAATGTCTACATTAAGGGATGCAACGCAAAATAGAAACAAGCTTAACAGTAATCTTTTTACAGAGGATGAGGTTTTGTTAGCATTATCAAAAATAAATGTTACAAAGGCAGTGGGTCCTGATAATATTCATCCAAGGGTTTTAAAAGAACTTCGATCAGTGCTAACTGTCCCATTAACTGATCTGTTTAATCAGTCACTATTAACAGGAGCTGTCCCAGATGATTGGAGAATAGCAAATATAATACCCCTTCATAAAAAGGGCAGTAGAGAAGAATCTGGCAACTACAGGCCAGTTAGTTTAACTTCAGTAGTAGGGAAATTAATGGAAAGCCTCTTAAAAGAAAGAATTATGACTTACATAAAGACAAACAATTTAGAGGACCAAAATCAGCATGGTTTTACTTCAGGGAGATCATGTCAGACTAATCTAATTGACTTCTTTGATTATGTAACAAAAGTATTAGACAAGGGAGGAGCAGTTGATGTAGCATATCTAGATTTCAGCAAAGCATTTGACACCGTCCCACACAATAAACTTATTCACAAACTATATCTCCTTG
Source organism: Bombina bombina (assembly GCF_027579735.1). Lineage (NCBI taxonomy): Eukaryota > Metazoa > Chordata > Amphibia > Anura > Bombinatoridae > Bombina > Bombina bombina. The sequence goes on along the minus strand of NC_069502.1, from coordinate 917,867,305 downwards.
GTCTAGATTCAAAAATTGTGAACTGGGTGGAATGCTGGCTTAAGGACAGAAAACAAAGTGTCTTAGTAAATGGAGTTCATTCAGCAGAGGGGGCTGTTACTAGTGGTGTTCCTCAGGGGTCAGTTCTGGGGCCTGTTTTGTTTAACATATTTATCTGCAATATCAGCAAAGGGCTACAGGGGAAAGTATGTCTCTTTGCAGATGATACAAAAATTTGCAACAGAGTGGATGTTCCAGGGGGGGTAGACAAAATGAGAAGTGATATACAACAATTGGAGGATTGGACAAATGACTGGGGTCTAAAGTTTAACACAGCAAAGTGTAAAATAATGCATTTAGGGAAGAAAAATCCAAATGTTAATTACAGACTCAATGACACTTTACTGACTGTTACAGACGAGGAACAGGACTTGGGAATTATTATTTCAGATGATTTAAAACTTAGTAAACAATGTAGTAATGCAGCGAGTAAGGCTAGCAGAATGCTTGGATGTATTGGTAGAGGTATTTGCAGCAGAAATAGTAAGGTTCTTATGCCACTTTATAGATCATTAGTTAGGCCTCATCTTGAGTATTGTGTGCAGTTCTGGAGGCCATATCTTCAGAAGGATATTAACAAACTTGAATCTGTGCAAAGGAGGGCTACCAAAATGGTACATGGTCTAAAAAATAAAACTTACCAGGATAGGCTCAATGACCTAAATATGTATAGCTTAGAGGAGAGAAGGGAAAGAGGTGATATGATAGCAACTTTCAAGTACATTAAAGGGTTTAGTAAAACTGAGGCTGTGGGTATTTTACATAAAATGGAAAATTCAAGAACAAGGGGTCATGAGCTCAAGCTAAAGGGTAGTAGATTCAGAAGTAATTTGAGGAAGCACTTCTTTACAGAAAGAGTGATTGATTTATGGAATAAACTTCCTCAAGAGGTAGTAGCAACAAACACTGTGGGGGACTTTAAAAATGCATGGGACAAGCATAGGGCTATCCTACGAACTAGATAAGTTTATACTGTTAGGTAAGGTCGGGCAGACTTGCTGGGCCTATGGCTCTTATCTGCCGTCAATATCTATGTTTCTATATGTTTCTATGCACAAATACACACACAGTCACATATATACACACACACACATACATGCACAAATACACAAACAGTCACATATATACACACACACATGCATGCATGCATAAATACACACACAGTAACATACATACACACACACATACATGCACAAATACACACACAGTCACATACATACATACACACATACACACACACACATAAACACCAATGGGTAAAACAGTAACAGTAGCCCCTGTAGTCAGAGACAGAGACACTAGTGAAGCATCACGTCACACTTACATGATATCAGTGCAGGCAGTGGCAGGTCAACGTTTTTTATGGGGGGAAAAATATTTTTTTTAAGCTGGGCCCCCACCCTCGGGGGGGGGGGGGGGGCACGGTCGCAGTTGCGAACTCTGCAACCCCATGTAGTTCCTCCCCTGTGTAACAGGTTAAAAATAAAAGAAAGGCTCTAAAGACAAAAACAATCTAAGAAAACATTTCATGATTCAGATAGAGCATGCAATTTGAAACAACTTTGAAAATACTTCTATCATCTCATTTGCTTCATTCTCTAGGTATCCTTTGTTGGAAAGCATACCTAGGTAGCCTCAGAAGCAGCAATGCACTAATGGGAGCAAGCTGTTAATTGGTGACAGCACTCAAATGCTGATGTGATCAGCTAGGTCCCAGTAGTGGATTGCTGCACCTTTAACAAAGGATACCAAGAGAATGAAGCAAATTTTATAATAGAAGTAAAATGGAAAGTTGTTTAAAGTTGTATGTTATAGCTGAATCAAGAAAGGAAAATTTGGGGGTTTCATGTTTCTTAAAATTTTGAGTCTGAAGCCCCTTTAAATGATGAATTTGATAAAAGTTTTTGAAATTGAATTTAGCTGTTTCTGACTAGTGCCTAATATATATTTATCCTGCATAAATGTTCCGCAAGTAGATCATCCTGTACCTTGACACCTTCTGCCGTCTACAAGCTGGAAGCCATCTGGACAAGAACATTCATAAGACCCATATGTATTATGGCAGATTCCTCCTCCTTGGCAAGCTTCAGCCGCCTCCTGGCATTCATCTATGTCTGCAATCATATTTTAGGCAAACAAAACTATTATTTCATGATCGGGTGGCCAATTATTTGAAAATCATGACCCATTTCGGTCTGACATAAAAGTAATTCTTTCAGTGCATCTTAAAAATCAAAATGCAGAAGAAAAAAAAAAGTAGATTTTAGAGAATTGTACATGTGGGAATATTTTATCTAAGCCTTCTCAGTATTCATGACGCACAACTTTACATGGATACAGACAGCATTGTAGATTTAAAAATGCTGAACAGTTTATTGTAGAAATTACCATGCAAATGTAATAATACTTCTGTATGGAAAAAAACAATCTTTGTATGCAGAGAAGAGATGTATACACAGCCCAGGTTTGCTTTGGCAGCTGCAGGGACAAAAAATCTTTTTTTAAAAAGGTATATTTTTGGGTATATTAATCAAATTTCTAATTTGTCTCACATTATATCAATATCAAAACCTATGTTATCATTTTACAATGGTTATACGTCAAACAAGTCAGTTAGAATAGCATAAGCGATCTTATTACTAGATAACTATACATTATACAGGGAGTGCAGAATTATTAGGCAAGTTGTATTTTTAAGGATTCATTTTATTATTGAACAACAACCATGTTCTCAATGAACCCAAAAAACTCATTAATATCAAAGCTGAATATTTTTGGAAGTAGTTTTTAGTTTGTTTTTAGTTTTAGCTATTTTAGGGGGATATCTGTGTGTGCAGGTGACTATTACTGTGCATAATTATTAGGCAACTTAACAAAAAACAAATATATACCCATTTCAATTATTTATTTTTACCAGTGAAACCAATATAACATCTCAACATTCACAAATATAAATTTCTGACATTCAAAAACAAAACAAAAACAAATCAGTGACCAATATAGCCACCTTTCTTTGCAAGGACACTCAAAAGCCTGCCATCCATGGATTCTGTCAGTGTTTTGATCTGTTCACCATCAACATTGCGTGCAGCAGCAACCACAGCCTCCCAGACACTGTTCAGAGAGGTGTACTGTTTTCCCTCCTTGTAAATCTCACATTTGATGAGGGACCACAGGTTCTCAATGGGGTTCAGATCAGGTGAACAAGGAGGCCATGTCATTAGATTTTCTTCTTTTATACCCTTTCTTGCCAGCCACGCTGTGGAGTACTTGGACGCGTGTGATGGAGCATTGTCCTGCATGAAAATCATGTTTTTCTTGAAGGATGCAGACTTCTTCCTGTACCACTGCTTGAAGAAGGTGTCTTCCAGAAACTGGCAGTAGGACTGGGAGTTGAGCTTGACTCCATCCTCAACCCGAAAAGGCCCCACAAGCTCATCTTTGATGATACCAGCCCAAACCAGTACTCCACCTCCACCTTGCTGGCGTCTGAGTCGGACTGGAGCTCTCTGCCCTTTACCAATCCAGCCACGGGCCCATCCATCTGGCCCATCAAGACTCACTCTCATTTCATCAGTCCATAAAACCTTAGAAAAATCAGTCTTGAGATATTTCTTGGCCCAGTCTTGACGTTTCAGCTTGTGTGTCTTGTTCAGTGGTGGTCGTCTTTCAGCCTTTCTTACCTTGGCCATGTCTCTGAGCATTGCACACCTTGTGCTTTTGGGCACTCCAGTGATGTTGCAGCTCTGAAATATGGCCAAACTGGTGGCAAGTGGCATCTTGGCAGCTGCACGCTTGACTTTTCTCAGTTCATGGGCAGTTATTTTGCGCCTTGGTTTTTCCACATGCTTCTTGCGACCCTGTTGACTATTTTGAATGAAACGCTTGATTGTTCGATGATCACGCTTCAGAAGCTTTGCAATTTTAAGAGTGCTGCATCCCTCTGCAAGATATCTCACTATTTTTGACTTTTCTGAGCCTGTCAAGTCCTTCTTTTGACCCATTTTGCCAAAGGAAAGGAAGTTGCCTAATAATTATGCACACCTGATATAGGGTGTTGATGTCATTAGACCACACCCCTTCTCATTACAGAGATGCACATCACCTAATATGCTTAATTGGTAGTAGGCTTTCGAGCCTATACAGCTTGGAGTAAGACAACATGCATAAAGAGGATGATGTGGTCAAAATACTAATTTGCCTAATAATTCTGCACTCCCTGTATAAATATATCCTTTGATGAGTTTGCACAATTCACTTTTTTTAAATAGTAGCATCTACCTTAACCCCTTCAGTGCTGAGCTATTTCCCACCCTTGTGATTTTAGTTGTTGGACATTCATATTGTGTTTATATATAAATTGCAGCATTTTTTAATGTGGTCTATGGGACTTAGCATGTGCAAAAGTTTAACACCTTAACGTATTTAACAGTAAACACCTTGAGATTTTTGTAAAGAATTTTTAGTTATGTGTAATGAAACATTTTGCAATATATTTGTATTATTTATCCCCCCCCCCTTTTCATATAATTTAGCTCTGAAAATCGAGCAAATTCTATTTCTCAGAACTTAAAATGCACCTTATTAAGGCTAACTCCGCTGCATATATGTCCCTCTTTGGCTTTATCAGACAGCAACTGGAAAACAATGTACTTATACTAACATTTTGACTGTGGCTAGCCTTGTTGTCTGTGAACTAAAGCCCAGATTGGCTCCTGCAAATGGTGGGTGGCAATTGGCTACGGAAAAAATAACTGCAGTAAAAAGGATGTTAATTTGTTTTAAAAAGGATAAGACTTGGCTGATGTGTTATTCTACAGCAGCACAGCAGAAATGTCTTGTAATTACAAAGCGTCTCCTGTCCCTTTAATCTTAAAATAATAGTATATTGCTACGTAAGCGACGCTAGGGAGCTGAAATCTTGCAGATCATGTATTTATGTTGATATTGCTTTTTAGCCCAGAGTCATTGCTAGGGACGGGCAAATGTTTTGCTACATTCAACAAATGAAACAAATTCTATCACATTATTTTGTTTCAAATTCTGTATGTTTGTACAACATTCTAACATTTGTTTAATGTAATAGTATTTCTAATGCTTTCTTTAAACGTTAAATTCTATTCAAATTTTTCTAATTTGAATATTGCATAATTCGAATCGATATATTTCTAAATGCCCTCTTTAAATGTAATATTCAAATTATGCAATATTCAAAAAAGAAACATTTGAATCAATATATTTGTATCTATTATGTATTAATTTACTAAATTCCCTACCACATGAACTATTGAACTTTTGAATAGTGTTTGTTAAATCGAATGTTACATTCTAATTTTCGAATGTGGATATTCGATTTAATTATGAACATTCAAAAAAGAAAGTAACTTTTGAAAACCAAAGGATTTTCAGTCTTAACAACTTTTGATTATCCTAAAGGAATGTCCACAGGACTATTCGTTCTCACAAACAAATTACACTTTCACCACATTTGCCTGTCCCAAGTAATGTAGAAAATATGGGGCCGAAAAATGTAGAAAAACAGAATTTATGCTTACCTGATAAATTACTTTCTCCAACGGTGTGTCCGGTCCACGGCTTCATCCTTACTTGTGGGATATTCTCCTCCCCAACAGGAAATGGCAAAGAGCCCAGCAAAGCTGGTCATATGATCCCTCCTAGACTCCGCCTACCCCAGTCATTCGACCGACGTACAGGAGGAAATATGCATAGGAGAAACCATATGATACCGTGGTGACTGTAGTTAGAGAAAATAATTCATCAGACCTGATTAAAAAAACCAGGGCGGGCCGTGGACCGGACACACCGTTGGAGAAAGTAATTTATCAGGTAAGCATAAATTCTGTTTTCTCCAACATAGGTGTGTCCGGTCCACGGCGTCATCCTTACTTGTGGGAACCAATACCAAAGCTTTAGGACACGGATGAAGGGAGGGAGCAAATCAGGTCACCTAAACGGAAGGCACCACAGCTTGCAAAACCTTTCTCCCAAAAATAGCCTCCGAAGAAGCAAAAGTATCAAATTTGTAAAATTTGGCAAAAGTGTGCAGTGAAGACCAAGTTGCTGCCTTACATATCTGGTCAACAGAAGCCTCGTTCTTGAAGGCCCATGTGGAAGCCACAGCCCTAGTGGAGTGAGCTGTGATTCTTTCATGAGGCTGCCGTCTGGCAGTCTCATAAGCCAAACGGATAATGCTTTTAAGCCAAAAAGAAAGAGAGGTAGAAGTTGTTTTTTGACCTCTCCTTTTACCAGAATAAACAACAAACAAAGAAGAAGTTTGTCTGAAATCTTTAGTGGCCTCTAAATAGAATTTTAGAGCACGGACTACGTCCAAATTGTGTAACAAACGTTCCTTCTTTGAAACTGGATTCGGGCACAAAGAAGGTACAACTATCTCCTGGTTAATATTCTTGTTGGAAACAACTTTCGGAAGAAAACCAGGCTTAGTACGCAAAACCACCTTATCTGCATGGAACACCAGATAGGGCGGAGAACACTGCAGAGCAGATAACTCATAAACTCTTCTAGCAGAAGAAATTGCAACCAAAAACAAAACTTTCCAAGATAATAACTTAATATCTACGGAATGTAAGGGTTCAAACGGAACCCCTTGAAGAACTGAAAGAACTAGATTAAGACTCCAGGGAGGAGTCAAAGGTCTGTAAACAGGCTTGATTCTAACCAGAGCCTGAACAAACGCTTGAACGTCTGGCACAGCTGCCAGCCTCTTGTGAAGTAAAACAGATAACGCAGAAATCTGCCCCTTCAGAGAACTTGCAGATAATCCCTTCTCCAAACCCTCTTGTAGAAAGGATAAAATCCTACGGATTTTTATCTTGTTCCATGGGAATCCTTTAGATTCACACCAATAGATATATTTTTTTCCATATCTTATGGTAAATTTTTCTAGTTACAGGCTTTCTAGCCTGAATCAGAGTATATATTACAGAATCTGAAAACCCACGCTTTGATAAAATCAAGCGTTCAATCTCCAAGCAGTCAGTTGGAGAGAAACCAGATTCGGATGTTCGAATGGACCTTGAACAAGAAGGTCCTGTCTCAAAGGTAGCTTCCATGGTGGAGCCGATGACATATTCACCAGGTCTGCATACCAAGTCCTGCGTGGCCACGCAGGAGCTATCAAGATCACCGAAGCCCTCTCCTGGTTGATCCTGGCTACCAGCCTGGGAATGAGAGGAAACGGTGGGAAAACATAAGCTAGGTTGAAGGTCCAAGGTGCTACTAGTGCATCTACTAGAGTCGCCTTGGGATCCCTGGATCTGGACCCGTAACAAGGAACCTTGAAGTTCTGACGAGACGCCATCAGATCCATGTCTGGAATGCCCCATAATTGAGTTATTTGGGCAAAGATTTCCGGGTGGAGTTCCCACTCCCCCGGATGGAATGTCTGACGACTCAGAAAATCCGCTTCCCAATTTTCCACCCCTGGGATGTGGATTGCAGACAAGTGGCAGGAGTGATCCTCCGCCCATTGAATTATCTTGGTCACTTCCTCCATCGCCAGGGAACTCCTTGTTCCCCCCTGATGGTTGATATATGCAACTGTCGTCATGTTGTCTGATTGAAACCTTATGAATTTGGCCTTTGCTAGATGAGGCCAAGCTTTGAGAGCATTGAATATCGCTCTTAGTTCCAGAATGTTTATCGGGAGAAGAGATTCTTCCCGAGACCATAAACCCTGAGCTTTCAGGGGTTCCCAGACCGCACCCCAGCCCACCAGACTGGCGTCGGTCGTGACAATGACCCACTCTGGTCTGCGGAAGCTCATTCCCTGTGACAGATTGTCCAGGGTCAGCCACCAACGGAGTGAATCTCTGGTCCTTTGATCTACTTGAATCGTCGGAGACAAGTCTGTATAATCCCCATTCCACTGTCTTAGCATGCACAGTTGTAATGGTCTTAGATGAATTCGTGCAAAAGGAACTATGTCCATTGCTGCAACCATCAATCCTATTACTTCCATGCACTGCGCTATGGAAGGACGAAGAACAGAATGAAGCACTTGACAAGAGCTTAGAAGTTTTGATTTTCTGACCTCTGTCAGAAAAATTCTCATTTCTAAGGAGTCTATTATTGTTCCCAAGAAGGGAACTCTTGTTGACGGGGAAAGAGAGCTTTTTTCTATGTTTACTTTCCATCCGTGAGATCTGAGAAAGGCTAGGACGATGTCCGTATGAGCCTTTGCTTTTGACAGAGACGACGCTTGAATCAGGATGTCGTCCAAGTACGGTACTACTGCAATGCCCCTTGGTCTTAGAACCGCTAGAAGGGACCCTAGTACCTTTGTGAAAATTCTCGGAGCAGTGGCTAATCCGAAAGGAAGTGCCACAAACTGGTAATGCTTGTCCAGAAAAGCGAACCTTAGGAACTGATGATGTTCCTTGTGGATAGGAATATGGAGGTACGCATCCTTTAAATCCACCGTGGTCATAAATTGACCTTCCTGGATGGTAGGAAGGATCGTTCGAATGGTTTCCATTTTGAATGATGGAACCCTGAGAAATTTGTTTAGGATCTTGAGATCTAGAATTGGTCTGAACGTTCCCTCTTTTTTGGGAACTATGAACAGGTTGGAGTAAAACCCCATCCCTTGTTCTCTTATTGGAACTGGATGAATTACTCCCATCCTTAACAGGTCTTCTACACAATGTAAGAATGCCTGTCTTTTTATTTGGTTTGAAGATAATTGAGACCTGTGGAACCTTCCCCTTGGGGGTAGTTCCTTGAATTCCAGGAGATAACCTTGAGAAACTATTTCTAGTGCCCAAGGATCCTGAACATCTCTTGCCCAGGCCTGAGCAAAGAGAGAAAGTCTGCCCCCCACCAGATCCGGTCCCGGATCGGGGGCCATCCCTTCATGCTGTTTTGGTAGCAGTGGCAGGCTTCTTGGCCTGCTTACCCTTGTTCCAGCCTTGCATCGGTCTCCAGGCTGGTTTGGGTTGAGAAGTATTACCCTCTTGCTTAGAGGATGTAGAAGTAGAGGCTGGTCCGTTTCTGCGAAAGGGACGAAAATTAGGCTTATTTCTAGCCTTAAAAGACCTATCCTGAGGAAGGGCGTGGCCCTTTCCTCCGGTGATGTCTGAAATAATCTCTTTTAAATCAGGACCAAACAGTGTTTTGCCCTTGAAAGGGATGTTAAGCAATTTTGTCTTGGAAGACACATCCGCTGACCAAGACTTTAGCCAGAGCGCTCTGCGCGCCACGATAGCAAACCCTGAATTTTTCGCCGCTAATCTCGCTAATTGCAAAGCGGCATCTAGAATAAAAGAGTTAGCCAATTTAAGTGCATGAACTCTGTCCATAATCTCCTCATACGAAGATTCCTTATCGAGCGACTTTTCTAGTTCTTCGAACCAGAAACACGCTGCCGTAGTGACAGGAACAATGCATGAAATTGGTTGAAGAAGGTAACCTTGCTGAACAAACATTCTTTTAAGCAAACCCTCTAATTTTTTATCCATAGGATCTTTAAAAGCACAACTATCTTCTATGGGAATAGTAGTGCGTTTGTTTAGAGTAGAGACCGCCCCCTCGACCTTAGGGACTGTCTGCCATAAGTCCTTTCTGGGGTCGACTATAGGAAATAATTTCTTAAATATAGGGGGAGGCACAAAAGGTATGCAGGGCCTTTCCCATTCCTTGTTTACTATGTCCGCCACCCGCTTGGGTATAGGAAAAACATCGGGGGGCACCGGAACCTCTAGGAACTTGTCCATCTTACATAATTTCTCTGGAATGACCAAATTGTCACAATCATCCAGAGTAGATAATACCTCCTTAAGCAGTGCGCGGAGATGTTCTAATTTAAATTTAAATGTTACAACATCAGGTTCAGCTTGTTGAGAAATTTTCCCTGAATCTGAAATTTCTCCCTCAGACAAAACCTCCCTCCTGGCCCCTTCAGATTGGTGTGAGGGTATGTCAGAAGCGTTATCATCAGCGTCCTCTTGCTCTTCAGTGTTTAAAACAGAGCAATCGCGCTTTCTTTGATAAGTAGGCATTTTAGATAAAATATTTTTAATAGAATTATCCATAACATTAATTGTTGCATAGTAATAAGTATTGGCGCACTAGATGTACTAGGAGCCTCTTGTGTGGGCAAAACTGGTGTAGACACAGAAGGGGGTGATGCAGTACCATGCTTACTCCCCTCATCTGAAGAATCATCTTGGGCACTATTATTATCTGTGGCATCATTGTCCCTACTTTGTTTGGACACCATGTCACAATTATCACATATATTTAAATGGGGAGACACATTGGCTTTCATACATATAGAACATCGTTTATCTGATGGTTCAGACATGTTAAACAGGCTTAACTTGTCAACAAAGCACAAAAAACGTTTTAAAATAAAACCGTTACTGTCACTTTAAATTTTAAACAGAACACACTTTATTACTGAATATGCGAAAAAGTATGAAGCAATTGTTCAAAATTCACCAAAATTTCACCACAGTGTCTTAAAGCCTTAAAAGTATTGCACACCAAATTTGAAAGCTTTAACCCTTAAAATAACGGAACCGGAGCCGTTTTTACATTTAACCCCTATACAGTCCCAGGAATCTGCTTTTCTGAGACCCAACCAAGCCCAGAGGGGAATACGATACCAAATGACGCCTTCTATAAGCTTTTTCAGTGGATCTTAGCTCCTCACACATGCATCTGCATGCCTTGCCTTCCAAAAACAACTGCGCATTAGTGGCGCGAAAATGAGGCTCTGCCTATGACTAGAGAAGGCCCCCATCTGAAAAAGGTGTCCATACAGTGCCTGCCGTTTTTTAACAACAATCCCCAAGATTATAATAACTATAAAGCGCTATAATCTGTCAAATATGCTTAGCAAGTAATCGTTTTAGCCCAGAAAAATGTCTACCAGTTTTTTAAGCCCTTATAAAGCCTTTATTCTTATACTTAATCTAAGAAAATGGCTTACCGGTCCCCATAGGGAAAATGACAGCCTTCCAGCATTAACAAGTCGTGTTAGAAATGTGGCCATCATACCTCAGGCAGAAAAGTCTGCCAACTGCTTCCCCCAACTGAAGTTACTTCATCTCAACAGTCCTGTGTGGAAACAGCAATCGATTTTAGTAACGTCTGCTAAAATCATCTTCCTCTCACAAACAGAAATCTTCTTCTCTTTTCTGTTTCAGAGTAAATAGTACATACCAGCACTATTTTAAAATAACAAACACTTGATTGAAGAATAAAACTACATTTAAACACCAAAAAACTCTTAGCCATCTCCGTGGAGATGTTGCCTGTGCAACGGCAAAGAGAATGACTGGGGTAGGCGGAGCCTAGGAGGGATCATATGACCAGCTTTGCTGGGCTCTTTGCCATTTCCTGTTGGGGAGGAGAATATCCCACAAGTAAGGATGACGCCGTGGACCGGACACACCTATGTTGGAGAAATATGGGGCCGAATTATCAAGCTCCGAATGGAAATAGCAGTTATGGAGCAGCGGTCTTAAGACCGCTGCTCCATAACTGGTCTGCTGTCTCTGAGGCTGCGGTCTGCAATCCGACCGATCATATACGATTGGGCTGATTGACACCCCCTGCTAGCGTCCGATTGGCCGCAAATCTGCAGGGGGCGGCATTGCACTAGCAGTTCTAGTGAACTGCTTGTGCAATGTTAAATGCCGACAGCGTATGCTGTCGGCATTCAGCGATGTCTGTAGGACATGATACGCTACAGTCATTGATACGCTACAGACATTGATAAACTGGCCCCTATGTCTTCAGAATATCTTTCAACAGTATTCGTGCCATGTTTCCCAATATGTTCCCTTTTCGGCACTTGAAATGATATCTAAATGTTTAAGATATACTAGATATATGAACTCATTAGGTTGATAATAACACTTCCAGCAGCAGATCTACCTTCACACTGATCTCCTGTAGCAGACACTTTGTAACCTTCGTCACATATACATGTAAAAGATCCCATTGAATTCCTGCACTGGCCATGACCACATAGGCTCTGATTTTGACATTCATCAATATCTGCAAAAATAAAAAATAAAATTACAATTCTCATGATTCAGACACAGCATGTCATATTAAGACACTTTTCAAATTCACTTATATTATGATATTTACTTTGTTCTTTTGGCATCCATTGTTGAAAAGCATATGAATAAATCCCTAAGAGCAGCAATGCACTATTGAGAGCTGGCTGGTGATTGGTGGCTACACACAGACTGTATTTGGCATACCTCCATATGCTCTTTTTTATGTTTGTGCATAATAAAAAACAAACTTTTATTTTAAATACCTCATAGAGTGCAGCCGCTTATTACTTCACTATTTTAATTGATTGGCGGCCTGTTCTACCGCAGTGGACAGTTTGGGTAAAGTAGTCCCCTTCACAATTTATGAAGACGCTCACAAGTGACTTGGAGAGCTGGGTTATTTGCTGGGCTACACACGTCTTTTGTCATTGGCTCACCAGTGAGTTCTCAGTAGTGTATTCCTGGCCTGAAGCTGACTTTAACTATGCATTTAACCCTATATGCAGGGGTCAAACATATAATTACAATAATTATATGCAAGAAACAGTGTAATAATAAAATTCTCTAACAAAATTGTACTTTTATGACCTGTAAATGCAGAAATGTAGACAAAATAACATCAGCAATGGCTCTCAAGTGAAAGGGTTTTGTCAATACAGTTTCAATGAAATACTTACCATCGCAATGTTCCCTAGACGGAGCAAGTTGATACCCTGGGTTGCAGGAGCAAATAAATGAACCTTCCGTGTTTTGGCATTGGCCATTCAAGCATAAATCACCACGCAGACATTCATTTATATCTATAATCAGAATAAAATATACAAATGTTAGGGTAATACCATGTTGATGCCAAGCATATTTTTTATAATCTCATAATCTGCCATTCGTATATACCCTGGATTATTTTTACGTTAACATATATTTAGTCGAAAACAAAAACCTACATGTACATTTACTATAAGTATTATTATTGAATATTTTGAAGTAAGTAAAACCTTCTGCATTTTTTAAAGTCAGTTTCATGTTGTTTAAAGGGACAATAAACCCAATTTTTTTTTTTTCGTGATTCAGATAGAACATGCAATTTTAAGCAACTTTCTAATTTACTCCTATTATCAATTTTTCTTTGTTTTCTTTGTATCTTTATTTAAGAAGCAGGAATGAAAGGTTAGGAGCAGGCCCATTTTATGTTCAGCACCTGGGTAGCGCTTGCCGATTGGTGGTAAAAATTTAGCCACCAATCAGCAAGAGCTATACAGGGTTCTGAATCAAAAGTGGGCCGGCTTCTAAGGTTTCATTTGTGCTTTTTGATAAAAAGATACTAAAAGAACAATCAAAAATTAACAAAACAAAGGGAGGTGATCCGAGGTTTGCTGGAAAAGGCAAAAATGCTATTGGCTCCCAGCTGACCTTGTTGTCTATATTATAGACGGAGGTAACTGGCTGGGAGAGTGCTTAGAGCATATTACAACATTTAAATCAAAGAAAAAACCCTATTAAGAGAATAGGGAAAAGTATGCTATTTTTACACATAAAGTATATATTTTTCCACTTAAAATTGAACTTTTACTGGTTATAGTTAAAGAAGGCAGCATAAATAGAAATTGTATCTAGCGTGCTAGAAAAATAGTTAAAAACACAACTCTGTAACTGTGACTTGTATAAAGTACTTCAATGTTGCTGATTTTAGGTAGTTTATCACATATGAGGAGGAGGGGAAAAAATCAACGATATTGGGTAAATATAAGGGCCTCTGAGGAAGCGTATATGTGAAACGCGACTGCGTCAGGGGCTTCGTGTTTATTTTAACTGCACTCTGTTAATTTCAGACTATCTAATAATAGATCATTTTATTTGTTGTTGTAATATTTGGGACATATTGTGGGAAGGATGGGGAAGGGATTTAAAGCATATTTAGTGTAAAAAAAAGTGGCTTATCTACCCTAATATAGGGCAATACAGGACACAGTTCCTAAATAGAGGCTCTTACTTTTTACCTAATATCGTTGATTTCCCCCCTCCTCCTCATATGTGATAAACTACCTAAAATCAGCAACATTGAAGTACTTTATACAAGTCACAGTTACAGAGTTTTGTTTTTAACTCTTTTTCTGGCACGCTAGATACAATTTCTATTTATGCTGCCTTTTTTAACTATAACTAGTAAAGTTCAATTTTAAGTGGAAAAATATATACTTCATGTCTAAAAAGAGCATACTTTTCCCTATTCTCTTAATAGGGTTTTTTCTTTGAACAATCAAAAATTGATAATAGGAGTAAATTAGAAACTAGCTTAAAATTGCACGCTCTCTCTGAATCATGAAAGAAAAAAATTTGGGTTTAGTATCCCTTTAAAACTGAGCAATTGTTTTGCAGCCAATCAGACTCAAGCTAGCAGATTGTCAGGTTGTTAGTTTCAAATCATTGTTTTTGGGTTGCTTTACATTTGGTTTAAGTGCCCATCTAGAGCTAACATCATCTGATTTTTCTTTTAAGTTGCAAATTAGTAAACAATCCCTATAATTCCTCCCATTTAATATACTGATAGATGCATTAAACCTCTTAATAAAACTGTAAATGTATCTACAGTATAAGTATTAAAAAGGATGAAACCAAAGCTAACAAATGGCAAAATATAAAAAGTAAAACAATACTTATAAAAAAGCATCATTTACCTATGCATTGTTTGCCGTCTGAGGTTGATTCATACCCTCTTTGGCATGTACACTTGTAAGAACCCTCAAGATTGACACATTCACCATTAGCACACAATATGGCATCTTCCTGGCATTCATTGATGTCTAAAAAGTCAAACAAGTATTAATGAAATGAAACATTTACGAAAGGATTTTACAAAAGAATTGTAAAATGAGAACGCAACGGCAAAACAATCTCTATTTTAGTCTAATAGAAAACTCATTTCAACCTACAAAAATCAAGCAAAAGATTGTAAATTTGCTTAAAAACTATACAAATGCTTCTATAGTGCTTGTGAACCACCCAGGTTAAGTCAATTACTCAGACTTTTTAAAAAAATATGTGAAATCGCTCCCCTTTGTGCTTCAGTAATATGCAATAATTGTTGCAGGGTGCACAGATGAACAAGCAGTGCAACAGAATATATGTAGATACTTTTTTCTGTGAGTGGTGTTGGGGAACTTTTGTAGCACGGTCTGATGCAAATTAACCAGAGCGTGAAAACCCTGCACCTTTTTTAATAGTTATTGTTAATGCTAAAGGTGTGAAAAATGCAACCACATATTGCTTCTTACAATACACACTTAGGGCAAGATTACGACTGGTGCCCTAACAGACGCACACAAGGTGTAAGGGGTTTATCGTGGCTCTGTGCGTGTTGGGGAAGTAGCGCGAGTATTACGAGTTTAAAGCAAACAAGCTTGCTTGAGTGCAATTGAATTTAATGCGCGTCTGGTGCAAATTCAGAGCTATGGTTAACTGTTACGCACAACTAAAATGTTGCACAAAATACATCAAAAATACATTTAACAGTACAGTTACACTCGTCGTAAAAAATATGTAAAAAATGTTTGCATATAAAAGTTATAAAGGCTCAAAGATATGAGGTCTCAGGTGTTAGAAAAAAGAAAGGCATGCAATGGGCTTTAACACAGATATATATATATATATATATATATATATATATATACATATATACAGTATAGATATACAGACATAAATACACATATAAACACATAAATACATATGTATACATATACAGACATACGTATATATACATATAAGTGCATAGGAGTGTGAAATGTTCATATTTTATGTCGGGATAGCGCACGATGGTTAAATACGATCGGGTATGGAATCGTAAGGTGTTTTTGTCCCTTTTGGCATTCCATTGAACTTTATGGGGAAATTCGTTAACACGGTTGCGATATTCAAAGTTCAATTTTTTTGTGCGTGGTATTTGTGCTTGTGCGAAAACTTTTTACTTTCAACTAGTAATATGAGAGCTAACCGGTTAGAGGGGTTAACACACAGCAGGAGTGATAGATTGTGCTCCACTCATTATCTAGCCATTAGTAAAGTATGGCGTATGTAATACTATACAGGTGGCCCTCATATTACAACGGTTCAATTTACACCGTTTCAGAATAACAACCTTTTATTCCAGTCATGTGACTGCTATTGAGAAGCAGTGCATTTATTAAAATAGTCAGTAGGTGGAGCTGTCCGCTTGTGTTGCAGCAAAGCCAAGCAAGCTGAAATTAATCAGTTTAACCAGACCTGAGCTATCGAGCAGATTTCAAAGGAACAAGATCTTCCTGTCTATAAATCAGTCCAGATCGGAATGCATAGAAAGAACTGTTTGGAGAAAAATGCAAGTGAAGTCTGCGTTGTGTGATTATTTTATTAGGTTTATAATGCTGTTTAGCAAATGTTTTTTTCATTTAACTTAGTTTAATTATATATTCTGTGTTGTGTGATTATTTTATTAGGTTTATAATGCGGTTTAGCCTTTAAAGTCTTCATTTCAAAGCTTTAAAAATAATGTATTAGGTGTTACTTATGACAATTTTGAGAGGGGCCTGGAACCTAACTCTCTCACTTCCCATTGACTTACATTATAAACTGGGTTTCAATTTACAACTGTTTCAATTTACAACCATTCCTTCTGGAACCTAACCCCGGCATAAACTGAGGGCTACCTGTACTTCTGTTATTTTTGCTGCATCTCATGATTTTACATAGTGGTTGCTTCTATTTAAAGCGGATTTGACAATATGCTGGATTTTGAATATGGCAGTATGTCAATAATATTAAGAAGACGAGCAATATTTTGTTTTGTTTTGCAATAAATACAGATAGTTTCATTTGCACTTCTAATGTATACAAATCTGATTGCCGAAACCTGCAGGTAACTTTATTTATATTTGTAACAAAATACAAATTATAGCACCTGTTTAAAGGGATATGAAACCCATTTTTTTTTCTTTTATGATTCAGATAGAGCATGCAATTTTAAACACCTTTTTAATTTACTTCTATTATCAATTTTTCTTCATTCTCTTAGTATCTTTTGTTGAAAAGTAGGGACGTAGTTTTGCAAGAATGATATCCATTTGCCAGACCACTAGATGGCAGCACTATTTTCTGCTATGTAGTGTTCCTACCTAGATATATCTTCAACACAGAATACAACGGGAATGAAACAAATTTGATAACAGAAGTAAATTGGAACATTTTTAAAAATGGTTTGCTCTATCTGAATCATCATATCCCTTTAATACCAAGTTTTTAGCTTATTTATGTTTTATACAGACTGATACAGATATTTACACAGATCTAAACATACCAATAAGATAGATGGACAAATAGAATGGGCAGCTTTATTTATGTTGATTTTGTTAATACTCATTAATATAAGACTTTAAAACACATAAATAACATTAAAGGGACACTGAACCTAATTTTTTTTTCTTTCGTGATTCAGATAGAGCATGAAATTTTAAGCAACTTTCTAATTTACTCCTATTATCAAATTTTCTTCATTCTCTCTGTATCTTTATTTGAAATGCAAGAATGTAAGTTTGGATGCCGGCCCATTTTTTGTGAACAACCTGGGTTGTCCTTGCTGATTGGTGGATAAATTCATCCACCAATAAAAAAGTGCTGACCGGAGTTCTCAACCAAACAAAAAGCTTAGATGCCTTCTTTTTCAAATAAAGATAGCAAGAGAAAGAAGAAAAATTGATAATAGGAGTAAATTAGAAAGTTGCTTAAAATTGCATGCTTTATCTAAATCAAGAAAGAAAAAAATTGGGTTCAGTGTCCCTTTAAGATATAACCACTATTATTATTGTGGATTTGTAATCTTGAATTATTTTTATTCCAAATAAAAGACAATTTATTTTGAGGTCATCTGCCATAAAACTTATCTTTCCCATGAGTTGATGCCCAGTTCTGCAAGTGCTGGTGAAATGTATCTGATAGCAAAATGAAAAGCAGATTGAAACAGTCTGAGTTTTTAAGCCGAGGACACTGTTGTGTCTGCTTTTTAGGAACACTGTGTACTCACTACGGAATGTGTGTGTGTGTGTGTATATATATATATATATATATGTATATATATATATATATATATATATATATATAGATATAGATATATGTATATAGATACTGTAGATAGATACTAATAGATAGATAAGCACTCCTGCTTAGTATTTAAAATTGAACCATTACTCATTTCAAGAATGTATTTCTAAATGGGGGACTTCATTGGTAAAGGTTGAATTTCAAAATCTATTATTAATGATTAGTAACTTTGTCTGTTGCTAAACCTTGTTATCAAAGTGATGGTAAAGTCTCCCTTTTATGAAATCAGATCCGGAATGTTAGCAATATTTTAGATCGAGTTTAATTCATCAGTGGTAATGAAGATGCGCTATAACTTACTCTTTAATACAGATATGAAATTCAAATTCCCCGGGCTCTGCCGGCCACTTCAATGTTAATTTTTCTGTGAACAACGGTTTAAATTGTTGTCCAATCAGCGCTCTCCCATTTAGGTACATTTGTTGTAGCTAAAGCGCTGATTGGACAACAATTTAAACCGTTGCTCACAGAAAAATTAACATTTGAAGTGGCCGGCGGAGCCCGGGGAATTTGAATTTCATATCTATATTAAAAACTATATTAAAAACTAAGATATAGCGCATCTTCATTAGAACTGATGAATTAAACTCCACCTAAAATTTTACTTACCTTACGGATCTGTTTTTATAAAGGGGAGCGTTTACCATCACTTTAATGACCAACGTATGTATTTGTTGTTTCAAGCACGTAACTTCTATCGCCATTTCTTTTTGCCTCTCAGAAATCTGCTTTATCTATTTGCTGTCTTTTTCATTATTGTTTTATATTTTTCTATCTCTCTTCTTCTCATCGTCTATAAATCTCTTTTACTTTCTGTGATTCCCTTGTGATTTCTCGAATTTCTCATTTCTGCCCTCTACACGTATTTCTACTCTTCCATCTATTTTACCTATCTGCATGGTTTAAAACAAAGATATTACCTTTTTTTTCAAATATGTTTTCTCAAATCCATCAGGATAGATAAGTAGAGACAAAGGGGCATATTTATCAAGCTCCATATGGCGTCTGATGCCCCGTGTGCTCGCCGGAAACAGAAGTTATGAAGCAGCGGCCTAAAGACCGTTGCTCCATAACCTGTCTGCCTGCTCTGAGGCGGCGGACAGAATTTAACAGAAATCAACCCCATCGAATACAATCAGGCTGACTGACACCTCCTGCTAGCGGCAGATTGCCCACGAATCTGCAGAGGGCAGTATTGCACCAGCAGTTCACAAGAACTGCTGGTACAATGATAAATATCGAGAGCGTATGCTGTCGTGATTTATCGATGTGCAGCGGACATGATCCGCTATATCGGATCATGTCCGCTTGCACCATAATAAATAGGTCCCAAACTGCCTTCATCTGTAATCTCAAAATATATAATCTATCATGTTCTCCTTTATTTCACTGCCCAAACTCCAAATTACAAACTCCCCTAACCTGGACTGTCAAGACTCCACAACTTGATTGCTCACAAACTGACAACAAAACTCACACCTCTTGTTTTAGGTTTTCAATGCTGGTAGGTAAGGAAATATGCAAATATTTATTTGAACAAATATATTATCATATTATCATCATCATTATTATATTATGTTGTTTTGGATATATCATTCACCTCAAATATTGATTATTAAATTATTAAATTCAAGAACAAAGTTGCATATGCTCAGAAATGATGTTCAACTCCTATTCCAATTTTTCGGTACCCAGCGCTACGGAATAAATAATAATAATAGTAATAAAGACAGAACGTTGTTCTGCAATTAAAATTTCTTTAAAACTAACAAATGTGTCAAAATTTCAGAATAAGGGACTTGGGAGTAATTATTTTGAATAATCTAAAATAATTTTTTTTTAATTAAATTAATGACATAATTGTCTGTTGATAAATCATAGTGAAGGGTATCATGAATTCTGTGTATTTGTAAATAGCTAAATGTATTTGCTGTGCTAATATGTCAATTTACAAGAAGAAACTAAACTCACCATAGCAGTTCCCATTGCTTCCCCTATAGCCTTCTGGGCATGGAACGCAAGCATAAGAACCGCGATTGTTAACGCATCTGTCATCAGGGCATGTACTTGGATTTAAGCATTCATCGATATCTGGTAAAACAAAGAAGCCATTGAAATCAGTGAAATCTTTAAACAACACAAAACAATTACATTTAATAAAAAAATAAATATTATTTTACGTTAAAAATGTGTCTCCATTCCTTTAAAGAACATTAATGTAATAATTAAATGCTCTAATTTATTACATGCAAACTGGTTAAACGCAAATTTTTACTTATGAGCCACAATGCTTTGCTTCTCCTGAGAAGAATGTGTCAAACAGCCAATCAGGAGTTGCGTACACACATAGCTGGTAATTATAAGTTGTGTCCTACATATATCCAGCACAGAAGCACATCTCCAAGCCACCTTTTTTGTGAGAAGTAAAATGCACGTCGGCTGTGTGTGGAGGTCGATACAGAGAATGGCTTACAGCTTTTGAAGCACTCATATGTGGAGGCCTATGCTTGCTACTCAGCATCCCTTGCTTAGTGCCATTGTTTGTTGAGTAACAGGGTACTAACTGTTCCCCTGTAGATAGTCAGCATATTTCAAGCTCATATAACTAATCATTGAACTAATAGTTTCTGTTTCAGCAGCCTTGTTATAAAAACTAGCATTTAAAATAGCTGTCTGTTCCTTTTCGCTTTTGCTAATTGACTTTTTTTGGTTTATCATGAAGTTTGAATAGAAACCTGTGACATTTATTACACATTCCTAAATGGTGTGAACTGTGTTTGTGAACTTATATGTAAACTGTTCTCATTCTAAGGGGCAGATTTATTAAGGACGGGATGGCCCTGAATGCCCCTGTTTCCGTGCGAGTCTCCAGGCTCGCCGGAAACAGGAATTAAGAAGCAGCAGTCTTAAGACCGCTGCTCCTTAACTGGTACGCCTCTTCTGAGGCTGCAGACATCAATCCGCCCAATCTCATATGATCAGGTTTATTGACACCCCCTGCTAGCGGTCGATTGGCTGCAAATCTGCAGGGGGCAGCATTGCACAAGCAGTTCACCAGAACTGCTTGTGCAATGTTAAATGCCGACAGCGTATGCTGTCAGCATTCAGCGATGTCGGGCGGACATGATTCGCTACAGCAGATCATGTCCAACTGACTGTTAATAAATCGGCCCCTAAGTGTGAAGTTTTAGTGTCTATAAAACAATGGGAGCGATGAGCTATAAATGTGTCACTAGAGTGTGTAACCAATGACTGTGTGGAATATAGCAGTGTTAGGCTGGAGAATAACAGGAATTTGAAAACTCACATTTTTTTCAGAATTGACAGGAAAATGGGACAAAATTAATATGTATTGCTAAGATGTTGGTTTTTTTTACTGCACATTATTAAAGGGATATGAAACCCATAATTTTTTTCTTTTGTGATTCAGATCGAGCATTTGTTGTAAGAGATACCTATGAAGGTGTCTGGATCACTAAATAGCAGGAAATAGTGTAGCCATCTAGTGCAAATAGACACTATTGCAAAACTGCTGCCATATAGTGCTCCAAACACATGCACGCTCCTGAGCTTACACCACTGTTTTTTTGTGTGTTTTTTTTAAAGATATCAAGAGAGCAGAGAAAATGCGATAATAGAAGTAAACTATAAAGTTGTTTAAAATCTCATGCTCTATCTGAATAATGAAAGAAAAAATTGGGGTTTTATGTTCCTTTAAAGGGACATAATACTCATATGCTAAATCACTTGAAACTGATGCAGTATAACTGTAAAAAGCTGACAGAAAAATATCACCTGAGCTTCTCTATGTAAAAAAGGAAGATATTTTACCACACAATTTCCTCAGCTCAGCAGAGTAAGTTCTGTGTAAAAAGTTATACTCTTATAAAAAAAATGAAGACATGAACAGCAGCCAATCAGCAACAGCGCTGAGGTCATGAATTCTTTTACTGTGATCTCATGAGATTTCACTTAACTCTCATAAGATTTCATAGTAAATTTCCTTACACTGAATAGGGAAATAAGATGAGTGTGCACGAAAGCTCGCTCCTTCCGCTGTCCCGAGACAGACATACTGATTTGCTGCTTAGAAGTCCTTTACAATGGGATGTGGCTACTGAGGAACTTTTGAGGTAAAATATCTTCCTTTTTTACATAGAGATGTTCAGGTGATATTTTCTAGTCAGCTTTTAACAGCTATACTGCATCACATCACTTTCAAGTGTTTAAACATTCGGGTATTATGGCCCTTTAAGCACTCTGTTTTGAGCCTTGATAAAAATGGAACAATAATATCAGGCAAATATTTGTGTTGTACAAAAAGTAATATAAGTAAGTTTAAAGGTCCATTAAATAACAGAAGAATGGCATAATCAGCAATTGCATAATAAAAAGACAATGTAATAGCCCTAACTCTGAATTTTAAATGAGCAGATTCATAAGTATAAACTGTGAACTCTTGTACATGCACAGTAGTAGCTGGTGTCTGAGAAAGTGTGCATATAAAATAACTGTGCACAGTTTGATAATGAAAGTAAATTGTAAAGTCTCTTAAAACTGCATGCTCTATCTAAATCACAATAGTTTCATTTTGACTTTAAAGGGATACTAAACCCAATTTTTTTTG
Source organism: Bombina bombina (assembly GCF_027579735.1). Classification (NCBI taxonomy): domain Eukaryota; kingdom Metazoa; phylum Chordata; class Amphibia; order Anura; family Bombinatoridae; genus Bombina; species Bombina bombina. The sequence continues at coordinate 917,844,457 of NC_069502.1, read as the reverse complement.
GTTCAGCACCTGGATAGGGCTTGATGATTGGTGGCTAAATGTAGCCACCAATCAGCAAGCATTAACCAGGTGCTGAAACAAAAATGGGACGGCTCCTAACCTTACATTCCTGCTTTTTCAAATAAAGATAGCATGAGAATGAAGAAAAATGTATAATAGGAGTAAATTAGAAAGTTGCTTAAAATTGCATGCTCTATCTGAATCATGGGTTTGTATCCCTTTAATAGTGTCCCTTTAAGTTTATTTTATTTTTTTACTTTTATTTTTCAATGTTTACATGCAAGGCAGAAAATTTGTGACAAAGTTGACAAGACGTGAATAAATGTTCTGTTTGTGACTTAGTAATATTTTAACTGGGAACAATACAAAACACTGTAGTACAAGATCTCAAATAAATAAGATGTTTACTTGTTGCAACATTTGCCAGCTGGGAGATCACAGGAATGTGACACTGACATTATTTTGCTTCCAACAAGTCGTTTCATGTATAACAATCACAAAGCATGGCAACCTTGCAATTAAATTGGGAACTTTCAATTTATCTGCTGCACCTGTCAGCTATTCATTCGGTATGGATCAATGACTAACTAAATTACTTGTGCTTGTTGAGCTATCTTAGATACACCTAATTGCTCTGCTTCTTTCCTTGTCTTGGAATTTACTGTGTACATGTGTAAAATGTATCTAAATAAATTGTATTAGCATTCTAGGATTTTTTCTAATTTATTTATTTTTATCTAAAGTCAATGTTCTTAAAAGTGATAGTAAATCCTAGTGTTTGTGAAATGCTAGGATTTACCAGTGGAACAAATAAAATACTTCATGCTGAAAGTTCCTTTATTTGTCTGAAGCATTCTCTGCGCTGAGCTCCTCAGGCAGCCTATGGCTGAATTCTATTTTTCAGGGAGGTGATGTTTCCACCTCTTAGCCAATAGCCATGCGGGACAGCTGGCATTATGCCGGATAGCTAGCACGCTATTGGCTAAAATCACCTCAGTGATAAAACTGCATTCTGCTGTGGGCTTCCTGAGGGGTTCAATGCGGAAAGCGCTGCAGACAAATAAAGGAACTTTCAGCATGAAGTATTTTATACTGCGAAGTCTACCCAGTCATTTGCTCATCATTTTTCAAGTATTTATTTCACATCTAGCAGGATTAGAGGCCTACTAAAAGGGTGGCTTCCAAGCCTCTTTCTCACCCTTCTCTCTTCTAAGAAGCATAAGACAACTTAATGGGGCATGAAAGTCAAAACGTAACTTTCATGATTCAGACATGAAAAGCTCAAGAGCAGCAATGCACTGCTTAGAACATATGATTATCAGCATGTAATATAAAATATATTTTGAGTTAGATGCAGAAAATTAATTCTCAACAGAAAAAAATGGAAAAGAATTTGAGAGTAACTAGAAGATAGATTTAAGATACAAATGCTAGCTGTATAGATTGCTGAGTTACTATGGACTTATAAATCTCAACCACAAATTGCACAAGGTTACTAGACTGCATATGATCCGCAGAACCTGAGCTCATTTTTTTTCTTCAAAGTGTTGGTGGATATGTGTTTATATATTAATTATAGTGCTTATTTTATTGTTGCTTATTGGTTAATTAAAAAAAAAAATGATGCAAAAAAAATATTGCATACTGGGGACAGGATGGCCTCAAAAATCGTATTTCTGCCTGATCCTGATATTCTACTCCAAAAGACTTTTTGACTTAAAAAGGTGAATATGCATATTTGTGCAATAATGGCCCATAGGATTGAAGTAGGGTTGCCAGGGGTCTAGTATTCTTCTAGTTGTCCAGTACAATCTATAGAAAATATTGGATACTTAAATGTCAATTTTTTTTTTTAATGCCCTCTGAGTTGTACCTACATTTTGAAAGCCCCATGGGCCTCTACGCAAACAAATATGGCACAGAAAGGAATAACAATGTGCTTGCAGAACTTTGTGTGTTACTGGCAGGAAGGTAAAAAAATGACTGTCTTATATGCTACTGGCCACAACATGAAGTGTTAAATCCATGTTTTTGTGCTACATGGAGCATTTGGAATAAAATCTTTTAGATTCGTATTTTTTGTACTTTCAAGCATGGCAGTGTAAAAATATTGTAATACTGGCAGTCAAATTGTTGCTGTGTGTATTACTGGCATCCAAAGAGGTAAAACTAACTATGAACAGTCACTGATAAGTCATTCAGTATTTTTGTCAAAGACACCTGCAACCTTAAATAGAAGCTCACTGGATGAAAAACACAACTCACAGTCCTATTAGTGGACAGGGAAATGCCCCACAAGAATAAAAAATGTTTTTTTGTTGTTTTTTTTCTCAAATCAGAAACATTTATTTTATACAAATGAAAAACATATCTTAAAATACTATTATTCAGAATAAAACATGACTTGAATGTCCATATAAGTATACAGTAGATCGCTCACCTTCACATTGATATTCACTGTTAAAGCGGAAGCCACTGTCACAGTATTCACAACGGAAAGAGCCAACACTGTTTATACAACGCCCATCCCCACATACGTGTGGTCGTAAGCACTCATCCACATCTAGAAATAATAAAACATCATTATAAAAGTCATTTAAAGGGACAGTAAACACCAAAAATGTTATTGTTTAAAAATATAGATAATCCCTTTATTTACCATTCCCCAGTTTTTCATAACCAACACTGTTATATTAATATACTTTTTACCTCTGTGATTACCATGTGTCTAAGCTTTCTTATCTCAGATCTTTCGACAGACCTACATTTCAGGTAATTAGTGCTGACTCTTAAATAACTCCACGGGCGTGAGCACAACATTATCGATATGGTACACATGAAATAAAGCCCTCTAGCTGTGAAAAACTGTCAAATGCATTCAAATAAGAGGTGGTCTTCAAGGGCTTAGAAATTAGCATACGAGCCTACCTAGGATTAGCTTTCAACAAAGAATACTAAGAGAACAAAGCAAATTTGATAATAAAAGTAAACTGGAAAGTTGTTTAAAATTGCATGCCCTATCTGAATCATGAAAGTTTTATTTAGACTTTAAAGTCCCTTTAATAACACTATTTAGAAATATTGGAAGGACATAAAACATATATTTTGCTTTTAAGTGAACACTTTCATGTCCACCGCTCCCAAGAAGGCCAAAAAGTAAATTCTGTAGCCTGTAACTGCTGCAAATCACATAGCTGTTAATGCAGATTGCAGCATTTTAAAAACAAAGCTTAGAGATTTAGATTTTTGCTCTCTCTAGGGAGCGTAGGACAAAGCACAATTTTTACACAAAAGTAAAAGGTGTTTATTAGTCCCTTTGAAATCTGAAATATTCCAGAAGGAGAAACTCTCCTTGAAAAGCCTGATGGAATTTCTGTTCCTGTTCTCCTTTGCAGCGGTCAATTAGGGGAAGATGCAAATGAGTTTGTTCTCTGATCTAAGCAGTCACTGCATATAATGTTGTAGGGGTAGATAAATATCATACTTAAAGGGACACTGAACCCAAAAATTTTCTTTCGTGATTCAGATAGAGCATGCAATTTTAAGCAACTTTCTAATTTACTCCTATTATCAATGTTTCTTCTTTCTCTTGCTATCTTTATATGAAAAAGAAGGCATCTAAGCTTTTTTCTTGGTTCAGGACTCTGGACAGCAGTTTTTGATTGGTGGATGAATTTATCCACCAATCAGCAAGGACAACCTAGGCTGTTCACCAAAAATGGGCCGGCATCTGAACTTACATTCTTGCATTTCAAATAAAGATACCAAGAGAATAAAGAACATTTGATAATAGGAATAAATTAGAAAGTTGCTTAAAATGTCATGCTCTATCTGAATCACAAAAGAAAAAAATTGGTTACAGTGTTCCTTTAAGCATGCCAAATGCATGTCAACCTCTCTGGAGGTAGTGGAACAAGCTGATTTTTTTTTAGATGTATTTTATAGCAAGGTAGTGAAAATAAATATTGAATGTATATTGTAATGTTGTTGTATATTTTCCTTAAAGGGATACTAAACCCAATTTTTTTTCTTTCATGATTCAGATAGAGCATGCAATTTTAAGCAACTTTCTAATTTACGCCTACTATAATTTTTTCTTCGTTCTCCTGGTATCCTGAACAGAAGCAAATTGTTTCATCTAAGTCAAGAAAGTAGCATTTTGACATTTTTACGTCCATTTATTTAATAAATGGCTGTAATTTTCTTTTATTTTTTTTTCACAGCCAATGCTCAGGTAAAGATACTGTGAAACTCTGTCCTATAAGTGGCATTCAGTTACATATTTTAGAAACATATTCTATGGAAATATCAGTAAAACCATGTTCCATAACATTACCATGAGATTTTCTGAACACTCATGTTAAATAAATGTCAGAACAAAGCTCAGAAGAGATAGAAATCACTTCCAAATTCCCTTATTTTTCTATTGATTTCATATTTTGGTATCAGATTTTGCAGCATAATAGATATTTGTGGAGCCGGTTGTGAATAAAAAACTTAGCAAAAGCTGTGGTAAATCATAAATAAATTAAAGGGATAGTAAACAAAGAAATTACTTTTTTGTTTACAATTGAAACGTGTGTGCCTTATAAATCTAAAATTTGTATTAAGTTATAATGTGGCTGCAATCTTAACCCCCTTTAAAACTCCTTCTGCACGGTTCCTCACATGGCTGCCATGTTTTTTTCTCTGAATTTTCAGAAGACAGTTTAGCCAATTACATGGCTACAGACCACTTAATCACCTACTATAGTCTCACTATAAAATATCTACGGATTTTAGTGAATCTGTTCCACTGCACTTTTATATAATATTAGTAAATCTAGAACAGTGAAGTGTACAATAGGTGAAAAGAACTACAGAGAAAATGATTAACAGTAAGAAGCATTATGTAAATGTACAAAATATATTGTATGAGAATAAATATATACGGTCACAGTTTATATAATGTAATACATGTCTGAAAATATGCAGATAATGCAATCAGTTGATCTAATGAGATACACAAATAACCAATTCCGGACTTCCAATCCAGTACAAACACAGGCTCAAAAAATAGTAAATACAAAAAAAAAAAAAAATAAGAGTCATATTTTTACAAACCTGATTTTGTACATTTAATCATTGATATTTTATTACATTACCTGCACTACATGTTTTTTATTTACTTTATAGGTAAACAATGGCATAGATTTAAAAAAATAAATTCTGAAACTATTATCTCGCTGAAAAAAAATCACTGCAACTTAGCACAAAAATATTTAGAAGAAGTTATAAAACAAATAAAGAAAAAGGAAAGAAAATAAGATCTTCTATAAAACAGTCCAACTCTAAATTATGCACACAAGATAATTTGAAAAAAATTTAAGGAAATAAACAAAATTAAAATGATACAACCTAATGAGCTTTGACATAGCGAGACCCGACCGTGAGATGACATAACATACGAGGGCCCTTGGCAGCCTAGTGAGTGTAAATGAATCTAGCCCATTGTTAATACTTAATATGAAAGTTAATAATTGCTTTACAAAAGTGACATACCAATGCAATCTGTTCCTTGTTCATTGGCCATATACCCATCATAACAAATGCACAAGAAGCTTCCTCTTGTATTTTCGCAGCGCCCATATGAACAGAGCCTGGAATCCTGGATACACTCGTTGATGTCTGCATAAAAATGTTAAATCTTTGTTTTACTTAAAATATATTGTTTATCAATAACTGCTATTTGCTAAACAATTTTATTTTTATATTCCTAGTTTTGTGATTAATATTTGTAACGGTATATGGCACATTTAGAAACCTTCTAGAACAAAATGTTTATAATAAACAATAAATAAACCAAAAACGAAATCACTTACTTAAATAGAGATTATAAATGCAGACTGGCCCCTATTATAGGGGGGTTTGGTAAGACTGATTTAATTTCCATTTTTCCTGGCTCACCATAGTAGGACTTTACCAATGAAGATTTACGAAACAGAAAAGCAATGACATTTAGACTATGGAAAACAAACATAACTGCACAGAGTCTTTAAATATGTGTCTAAAGCAGGGATCATCAATTGTGGCCCTCCAGAGGTTTTGGAACTACATTTCCCATGATGCTGAGAGCACAATTGATGACCCCTGGTCTAAAGGATAAATCTCCACATGAGTGAGTGAATGTAGGAGTTATTGATTAATAGAGTGCATTGTCTTTAATGCCTAAAATGTTTACTGTATTGGTACTTTAATTCTAGAAAATTCATTACTGATTATGATCATTGGTTTAGATTCCTTCTTGATCTCTGAAACGGAAACAAGAATTCTCCTATTCACACTGCAAAGTTACATTTATAGTCAATTGTAAGAACAGAGAAAAATAGGACCTACATTCCTCCAAGCTATAATTGTCTTTAAATAAAAATAAATTAAGAATCGGAGGCTGTGTAGTATTAGATGCTAGGTATATTGTATAGCTTTGTAGACAATGAGATCTTAAGTCTGGGATATACTAAGTTCTAGTGTTCATGTGCCAAATTAATAGTTGTAGATTATCACTCATATTTTTTTGATACATTCTTTACAAATTAACAATGGTAACATTACAATAAAGTACATTGCTCTTAGAAACAGGATCATTTTAAACAGATGAATTTATAGGTTATAATCATTGTTTAGGCATTTTAAATGCTTTGTCCCCTTCTAGTGTTTATGCCTCAAAATAGGTGGCTAATACAACCTGATGTTGTTTAGGCCGTGCTTATCATTCACAATCAGTTAACAGAAATATCTGGTAATTATGAACAGCTTCTATAATACACTATACTACGGACTTATTACTTCCCTGTTTATAGCGCCTCTTCTTTGCCTCTCTTAAAGGAACCTAATTTACAATACTACCACGAACATACTGCTACAAAACAATATTAATTAAGGCTGTTTTATCATTTATATATCAGCTTTAACTCAGGAGTCAATTGGAGTATATGATCTATGAGCTGTACACACACATGGCTCCAATAAAATGCAATAAAAAGTAGCCTTTTGTAATGTATTTAGCACTGCAAAGTGCTTGCGATAGTATGGGGCAATAGAACCATGACACACCTTTAACTTCCATGATTGTGGTGAGTAGATGTCTAACGCATCCAAAAGCAAGTTAAAATTCCATAAAGCTGCTATGTTTATAAAGATTTGCAAGAGAGAATATTCGCATGACATGGTCCAATGGAGAAATAGAACAAACAAACTCTGCTCAACTTATGTATCATTTTGAGTCTTAAGGGCTGCATATAAATGTGTGGCTATTGATCGAACAATTTCCTGCAAATCTATAGTGCATAAGGGTTAGGTTAGGTGCAGGCTTTTCTCCCCTCCAGAGGGCTCCTTTGAGTTACCGTGTTTTCCCACCAATCATTCCCACCAATCCAAGTCCCCAGAGCACACATTTTCAGTTCCACTCATTCCAGGAACCAGGAAAATTTAAAGCATCTTTTTTTTTTTATGTCCACAGAATTGTTCAGAGATATAGTATGTTCTTATATTTTCTACAAACATGAATGGCTGCTGATTTTCATTGCAGGAATGTAAAACCCTAAAAAAGAATATATTCTTCTCTATACATGAAATGTAAAAATTTATACATAAGATGTTCATTTATGTGCATGAGAACAGACATGATTTTCTCCAGACACTGAAAACAATAGTTTCTCTTCTATTATAGGTGATGAATTATCTCCCTTAATAAGGTCAAAAGAATATATGGATCTTGAGTAAAACAAATATTCAAAATCTCTTTTAAGTCAAACATTTTTGGCTACTAAAGTATACATTTTTTATTATAGAATTGTTCACCTTGAACTTAAAAGCCAACAAAGATAGAAGAATAGAAATATGTAACTTACCAATGCACTTCGTCTCTTGTTCATTCAGCTTATACCCATTTTGGCAGCTACATGTGTAACCTACTGGTAGGTTGATGCACTGACCTTCTCCACAAATGTAAGGATCCACTGCACATTCATTGATCTCTAAAAAGAAATTGCACACAGATATTCATATAGCGACTCACAGTGATACGTGAGATTGATCGTTTGAAGAGTGCAAAAAAAACATCATTTGAACTCATTTCAGTTTTAATTAGTATACCAATGTACATGTGCACAATTATTTATAGAAGTCACAGTCAAGCTACTCCACTATGTCTTCATCTAAGAAGGTTTAAGACCTCTAAATTGAAAGAGGAAAATCCCAACCTTTGAAAACAGAACCACTGGGTCATCTAATGTGCAGATGATCAACCATAGTAATGGCTTTTTGAAAAAAGGGTGTGACTAACTTTACACAAGGGGATTTGTGCCCCTGCCATTGGTAGATGATTGGCATAATATTGCAATCCGCATTTTCCAAAAGGGAACTAGCAATTCCGATACCTTAAAGCAGAGCTTTCCAAACTTTTCATGTTGGTGACACACTTTTTAGACCTACATCATTTTGCGACACAGTAATTAAGTTGTACTAGCAAAAAGGAGGTTAAACTAACTTGTTTTAAAATATACGGACACATACATAAATTATATAATAATAATATGTATTTACAAGTCACAATATGTATGTGCAAGAATTAAAAAAAGTTTAATAACACCAATAGCTAATTACTATTTTAATGGGATTTATGAGGTTGATGGAATGAACACAATTTCTGAATATTTGGTGGAATATTAGATAAAGACACTCGCATTTCATCATCAAGCATTTTTAAGCTTCTGCTTCCTATCCATATATCAAGAGCAGGAGCAGCAATGCACTACTGGGAGCTAGCTGCAAAAAAAACCCTCTGACTTCAGCTCAGCATTTAAGCTGCCGCCCTCAGAGCTCCGTGAGCCCTACTGACTACTGTCCGCGCTGCAAACACATTGCTGTCCCACTCACTGACTACACATGCAGTCACAAACCAATTAAGGAGACTACACGTGCAGTCAGGAGCCAATGTGCCGCCAAAGCCGCCAATGGGAATAGTTGGTTAAGATGATCTGTGACCCACTAGGTATCAATCATGTGTCAACCATGTGATATGCGTAGCAGGCAGGCGGAAAGTCAGAAACCAAAAAAAAATTTTAAAAAAAATTAAATTTAAAAAAAATTGTGCTGAAGCAGGGACACACCTACACACTGCTGCCGACACACTAGTGTGTCCCGACACACAGTTTGGAAAGCACTGCCTTAAAGGTATACACCATATACACACAACACCCTTCATATAAAAGTAGAGAATCAGCTCTTTCAAAAAAGCTTATATGCCAATCTAAATAGTAGACTTCTACATAAATGTCAGACATCTTATAACTAGTGGAACTTTAGGATCTTCTGTGCTATAAGAGTCTTTAGAACCCCCATATAAGAACCAAAATAAGGCACATAACCTCTTACAGATGAGGGAGGAAATGTGGCCATCAGGAGATCAAAATGGCATAAGGAACAAAAAAAATGAGGGTGATGTGGCGCTCTCTCTGTTGAGTTTTAACATTAAAAGGGCAGTAAAAGCAATACTAAGATTGGATAAAGCATGGGATTTAAACAACATTCCTATTTACTTGAATTATCAATTTTGCTTAGTTTTCTTAGTATTCTTTATTAAAGAGTAATTTTAGGTTAGTTTAGGAGCATGCGAATGTCTTTAGTCATCTGGCAGCAGTGTTTACAACATTGTTTATAGCAATGTTACACATAGTTGCAAACATTGCTGCCACAGAATGCTAAAGATACATGCATGCTCCTTAACTCAAATCAATATACTATTCAACAAAGGATACCAAGAAAACAAAGAAAATGAGCTAATAGAAGTAAATTGGAAGGTTGTTTAAAAATGCATGCTCAGTGTGAATTTATTTATTATTTAAACTGATAGTAAATTTAAAGTGATGGTAAATTTCATGTATCCAGAATAAGTCAGTGAATATGTTTTAACATTTATAATAAAATCTGAGTTTTTTTATTTTATTATTATTTATCTACTTTAAAAACAAAATCTATATTTTATGCTCACTTGATATGGGTCCTTCCTCCACCCCTTCCATTTCCTGCTTTCTTCCTATGTGTGAAGTAGGTCGTCCCAGGTTCCACCTGCTCTACGTAGGCAGCAATGTGCGCTCCCGATCTTGAGCAAAATAAGCATGCACAAATGTCTGCTATTGGCTCCAGTGTAAACAATGAATCACGAGACTCATTGTTTACTTCTGGAGCTGAGAGCCGGTGTTCTATCAGATTCTGCTCCTTTGTCAGAATCTGCTCCCTCTGAGTGCGCATGCTCTGTATGACTTAATTGCACTCCACATATGTTAATTAGGAATGTGTGGAATGTCAATCAGCAACATGCGCACTCAGAGGGAGCAGATTCTGACAAGGAAGTTGTGTTGGATCTTGCTGCCGCTACGAGATGTGCGCATGCGCTGTTTAAAATGTAATACTGTCAAACAAATTAAAAGTGCATTTAAAAGTGCATATATATATATATATATATAAATATATATACATACAAGTTCAATCACTTCTCACGGTAATGAAAAATGCGACGATGTGCTTTCACTGTCGTATTTTTCATCACCATGACAAGCCTTTGAACTGTGTCCTGTATGTGTATATACTGTATATATATATATATATATATATATATATATATATATATATATATACATAGATAAATATATATATATATTGAAAAAATTGACGGAAATATAAAGATGGACTAATCCAGCACAAACCTATTTATAGGACAAAAAGCAACAAAACTACTAGTGTGCATATAATCACGAAGAGCCCAGATTCTCAGGAAACAGAACAAAAACAGAGAATGTTTATTGATTAAACACAGTTATTTAAACATGATTAATGTAGCATAAGATTTGATACATACTACAAAAATGAAACAAAACAAAATGTGAGCAATCCTATAAATAGCAGACAATTATTAAGCCCTTATTAGAGGTTCCTGGTATAGAAGTCCAGAAATATACCACATATATTTGACACTGTGGTTGTATTGTCCACAAAAAGTGAAAAAGGAAGTGAACAAGTGTCCAGCAAATTTCAATTGAGTAAACAAGCTGGTCGTTAGTCGAGCCCAGCAAAACAAAAGCAAAAGTTGGTTAGTTGTGCAGGGTAATCCTTGGTTAAAGCAAACATACCAGAGCGTGTATACATTTCGTCAGGTGTTATTAAATGTAAAGCAGTGGAATTCCTCCTTGAGTGCCCATTCAAGACCGGGTTTCAAAAAGGCGTACAAAGCCCACAGCTCACCGGACCATATACTCGTTATACTCACCGGATTCGCACAGGTGTGTACTTGAAAAGTTTTCCACTCATACGGCTTGTTGCAAAGCTCACCGTTTGCTGCACAGACACTACAATACTGGGACTGGACACTTTGCTGAACTTCAATCAGGGTGTCAAAAGTTAGCAGGCTCCATTATCGTCTGCATGCAAACGTAACACGCTACCTTCCCAGACAGGGGCGTGACTTACAGCGCTACGCGCGTTTCACCCTTCTCATTCGTCTAGGGCTTTCTATATTTAATTTGTTTGACAGTATTACATTTCAACAGCACATGCGCGCATCTCATAGCGCGGCAGTAAGTTCAGACACAACTTCCTTGTCAGAATCTGCTCCCTCTGAGTGCGCATGTTGCTGATTGACATAATCGCATTCCACACATTCCTAATTAACATATGTGGAGTGCAATTATGTCATACAGAGCATGCGCACTCAGAGGAAGCAGATTCTGACAAAGGAGCAGAATTTGATAAAACACCGGTGTTCTATCAGATTTTGCTACCTTAACAGAATTTGCTACCTCTCAGTGCACATGCTCTCTATAATGTAATGGCACTCCACATATGTTAAAAAGGAATGTGTGGAATACAATTATGTAATTAGCAGCATGCACACTGAGCGGTAGCAAATTCTGATGAGGAAGTTGTCCTGTCGGATTTTGCTGCGGCTAATAAATACGCGCATGCGCAGTTCAATCACATCTTACAGTGAACAATGAAAACGTGTCCTGCACACAAAATATATAAATAAAAATTCCATATAAAAACATAATTTATGATTACCTGATAAATTTATTTCTCTTGTAGTGTATCCAGTCCACGGATCATCCATTACTTGTGGGATATTCTCCTCCCCAACAGGACGTTGCAAGAGGATCACCCACAGCAGAGCTGCTATATAGCTCCTCCCCTCACATGTCATATCCAGTCATTCGACCGAAACAAGACAAGAAAGGAGAAACCATAGGGTGCAGTGGTGACTGGAGTTTTAATTAAAATTTAGATCTGCCTTAAAAAAGACAGGGCGGCCGTGGACTGAATACACTACAAGAGAAATAAATTTATCAGGTAAGCATAAATTATGTTTTCTCTTGTTAAGTGTATTCAGTCCACGGGTCATCCATTACTTATGGGATACCAATACCAAAGCTAAAGTACACGGATGATGGGAGGGACAAGGCAGGAACTTAAACGGAAGGAACCACTGCCTGTAGAACCTTTCTCCCAAAAACAGCCTCCGAAGAAGCAAAAGTATCAAATTTGTAAAATTTTGAAAAGGTATGAAGCGAAGACCAAGTCGCAGCCTTGCAAATCTGTTCAACAGAGACCTAATTTTTAAAGGCCCAGGTGGAAACCACAGCTCTAGTAGAATGAGCTGTAATTCTTTCAGGGGGCTGCTGTCCAGCAGTTTCATACGCTAAACAGATTATACTCCGAAGCCAAAAGGAAAGAGAGGTTGCCGAGGCCTTTTGACCTCTCCTCTGCCCAGAGTAAACAACAAACAGGTTAGATGTTTGACAAAAATCTTTAGTAGCCTGCAAGTAAAACTTCAATGCACGGACTACATCTAGATTATGCAAAAGGCGTTCCTTCTTTGAAGAAGGATTAGGGCATAATGATGGAACAACAATCTCCTGATTGATATTCTTGTTAGAAACCACCTTGGGTAAAAACCCAGGTTTTGTACGCAGAACCACTTTATCTGAATGAAAGATCAGATAAGGAGAATCACAATGTAAGGCAGATAATTCCGAGACTCTCCGAGCCGAGGAAATAGCCATCAGAAAAAGAACTTTCCATGATAGAAGTTTGATATCAATAGAATAAAGGGGTTCAAACGGAACCCCTTGAAGAACTTTAAGAACCAAGTTTAAGCTCCATGGGGTAGCAACAGGTTTAAACACAGGCTTAATTCTAACTAAAGCCTGACAAAAAGCTTGAACGTCTGGAACTTCTGCCAGACGCTTGTGTAAAAGAATAGACAGAGCAGAAATCTGCCCTTTTAAAGAACTAGCTGATAATCCTTTATCCAAACCCTCTTGGAGGAAGGACAATATTCTAGGAATCCTAACCCTACTCCATGAGTAATTCTTGGATTCACACCAATAAAGATATTTACGCCATATCTTGTGGTAAATTTTCCTGGTAACAGGCTTTCGTGCCTGTATTAGGGTATCAATTACTGACTCGGAGAAGCCACGCTTTGATAGGATCAAGCGTTCAATCTCCATGCAGTCAGTCTCAGAGAAAGTAGATTCGGATGATTGAAAGGACCTTGTATTAGAAGGTCTTGTCTCAGAGGCAGAGTCCATGGTGGAAAGGATGACATGTCCACTAGGTCTGCATACCAGGTCCTGCGTGGCCACGCAGGCGCTATCAATATCACCGACGCTCTCTCCTGTTTGATCTTGGCAATCAGACGAGGGAGCAGAGGAAACGGTGGAAACACATAAGCCAGGTTGTAGAACCAGGGCGCTGCTAGAGCATCTATTAGTGCCGCTTCTGAGTCCCTGGACCTGGATCCGTAACAAGGAAGCTTGGCGTTCTGGCGAGACGCCATGAGATCCAGTTCTGGTTTGCCCCAACGGAGCACCAATTGAGCAAACACCTCCGGATGGAGTTCCCACTCCCCCGGATGAAAAGTCTGACGACTTAGAAAATCCGCCTCCCAGTTCTCTACCCCTGGGATATGGATCGCTGACAGGTGGCAAGAGTGGGTCTCTGCCCAGCGAATTATCCTGGAGACTTCTGACATCGCTAGGGAACTCCTGGCCCCCCCTTGATGGTTGATGTAAGCCACAGTCGTGATGTTGTCCGACTGAAATCTGATGAACCTCAGTTTTGCTAACTGAGGCCAAGCTAGAAGAGCATTGAATATTGCTCTTAACTCCAGAATATTTATTGGGAGGAGTTTCTCCTCCTGGGTCCATGAACCCTGAGCCTTCAGGGAGTTCCAGACTGCACCCCAACCTAGAAGGCTGGCGTCTGTTGTTACAATGGTCCAATCTGGCCTGCGAAAGGTCATACCTTTGGACAGATGGACCCGAGATAACCACCAGAGAAGAGAAGCTCTGGTTTCCTGGTCCAGATTTAGTAGAGGGGACAAATCTGTGTAATCCCCATTCCACTGACTGAGCATGCATAATTGCAGAGGTCTGAGATGCAGGCGCGCAAATGGTACTATGTCCATCGCCGCTACCATTAAGCCGATTACTTCCATGCACTGAGCCACCGTGGGGCACGGAATGGAGTGAAGAACACGGCAAGCATTTAGAAGTTTTGATAACCTGGACTCCGTCAGGTAAATTTCCATTTCTATAGAATCTATTAGAGTCCCTAGGAAGGGAACCCTTGTGAGAGGAAATAGAGAACTCTTTTCTTCGTTCACTTTCCACCCATGCGACCTCAGAAATGCCAGAACTATCTCTGTATGAGACTTGGCAATTTGAAAGCTGGACGCCTGTATCAGGATGTCGTCCAGGTAAGGAGCCACCGCTATGCCTCGCGGTCTTAGAACCACCAGAAGTGAGCCCAGAACCTTTGTAAAAATTCTTGGGGCTGTAGCCAACCCGAATGGGAGAGCTACAAACTGGTAATGCCTGTCTAGAAAGGCAAACCTCAGGAATCGGTGATGATTCTTGTGAATCGGAATGTGAAGGTAGGCATCCTTTAAGTCCACTGTGGTCATGTACTGACCCTCTTGGATCATGGGTAGGATGGTTCGAATAGTTTCCATCTTGAATGATGGAACTCTGAGGAATTTGTTTAGGATCTTTAAATCCAAAATTGGTCTGAAGGTTCCCTCTTTTTTGGGAACCACAAACAGATTTGAATAAAATCCTTGTCCTTGTTCCGTCCGCGGAACTGGATGTATCACTCCCATTACAAGGAGGTCTTGCACGCAGTTTAGGAATGCCTCTTTCTTTATCTGGTCTGCAGATAATCTTGAAAGGTGAAATCTCCCTTGTGGGGGAGAAGCTTTGAAGTCCAGAAGATATCCCTGAGATATGATCTCCAACGCCCAGGGATCCTGAACATCTCTTGCCCACGCCTGGGCGAAGAGAGAGATTCTGCCCCCTACTAGATCCGTTATCGGATAGGGGGCCGCTCCTTCATGCTGTCTTGGAGGCAGCAGCAGGCTTTCTGGCCTGCTTGCCCTTGTTCCAGGACTGGTTAGGTTTCCAGGCCTGCTTAGATTGAGCAAAAGTTCCCTCTTGTTTTGAGGTAGAGGGAGTTGATGCTGCACCCGCCTTGAAATTTCGAAAGGCACGAAAATTAGATTGTTTGGCCCTTGATTTGGCCCTGTCCTGAGGAAGGGTATGACCTTTACCTCCAGTAATGTCAGCAATAATTTCTTTCAAACCAGGCCCGAATAAGGTCTGCCCCTTGAAAGGAATGTTAAGTAATTTAGACTTTGAAGTCACATCAGCTGACCAGGATTTAAGCCATAGCGCCCTACGCGCCTGGATGGCGAATCTGGAATTCTTAGCCGTTACTTTAGTCAAATGAACAATGGCATCAGAAACAAATTAATTAGCTAGCTTAAGTGTTCTAAGCTTGTCAATAATTTCAGTCAATGGAGCTGTATGGATGGCCTCTTCCAGGGCCTCAAACCAGAATGCCGCCGCAGCAGTGACAGGCGCAATGCATGCAAGGGGCTGTAAAATAAAACCTTGTTGAACAAACATTTTCTTAAGGTAACCCTCTAATTTTTTATCCATTGGATCTGAAAAAGCACAACTGTCCTCAACTGGGATAGTGGTACGCTTTGCTAAAGTAGAAACTGCTCCCTCCACCTTAGGGACTGTCTGCCATAAGTCCCGTGTAGTGGCATCTATTGGAAACATTTTTCTAAATATAGGAGGTGGGGAAAAGGACACACCGGGTCTATCCCACTCCTTACTAATGATTTCTGTAAGCCTTTTAGGTATTGGAAAAACATCAGTATTCACCGGCACTGCAAAGTATTTATCCAGCCTACACAATTTCTCTGGCACTGCAATTGTGTCACAGTCATTCAGAGCAGCTAATACCTCCCCAAGCAATACACGGAGGTTCTCAAGCTTAAATTTAAAATTAGAAATCTCTGAATCAGGTCTCCCCGATTCAGAGACGTCACCCACAGACTGAAGCTCTCCGTCCTCAGGTTCTGCATAGTGTGACGCAGTATCAGACATGGCTCTTACAGCATCTACGCGCTCTGTATCTCGTCTAACCCCAGAGCTATCACGCTTGCCTCTTAATTCTGGCAATCTGGCTAATACTTGTGACAGGGTATTATTCATGATTGCAGCCATGTCCTGCAAAGTAATCGCTATGGGCATCCCTGATGTACTTGGCGCCATATTAGCGTGCGTCCCTCGAGCGGGAGGCGAAGGGTCCGACACGTGGGGAGAGTTAGTCGGCATAACTTCCCCCTTGACAGACCCCTCTGGTGACAATTCTTTTATAGATAAAGACTGATTTTTACTGTTTAAGGTGAAATCAATACATTTAGTACACATTCTCCAATGGGGCTCCACCATGGCTTTTAAACATAATGAACAAGTATTTTCCTCTGTGTCAGACATGTTTATACAGACTAGCAATGAGACTAGCAAGCTTGGAAAACACTTTCAACCAAGTTAACAAGCAATAGAAAAAACGTTACTGTGCCTTTAAGAGAAACAAATTTAACAAAATTTTGAAATAACAGTGAAAAAAGGCAGTTACACTAACGAAATTTTTACAGTGTATGTAACTAGTTAGCAGAGCATTGCACCCACTTGCAAATGGATGATTAACCCCTTAAAACCAAAAACGGATTAATAAATGACAAAAAAACGTTTTTTCAACAGTCACAACAACTGCCACAGTCTACTGTGGTTGTTAAATGAACAAATGAAATTACCTGTGTTGGAACTAATCACAGCCGTAGGCCTCGGTGCAGGTAAAAATCAACTTTATTTTCAGTAGATTAACATTCACAGGGTGAAACAGACTCAGGGGTACACTGAGAACAAACGTCTGACACGTTTCCTGCCCGGAGGCACTTCGTCAGGGACTTACATAGTCAAAATACAAACAGCTTAAAAAGGCTTACTTGCTTACGTAGCAAAATTAGCACCTGTTCATTATAGTTAAAGGAACAGTTGTTACCGTCTATGGAAACAGGCTACTACTGGGTTTTGAAAAAACTCTTTAAGGCGTTCAGCAAGGATAGCATTGTATCTAAGGTGCCATATGTGTATGAATCTTGTATCAATATTAGTAACACAAAAGATGCAATGTAAACGCCGATAAATAGTAGGATGTTGAAATAGCCTTTTCCTAAGAAAATAGCAAAATAGTACAGAAATTGCTCTATAAACCATACATATGAAAAAATGCTATAAGAACAAAGAATTATGTTCAAGCTGCAAATTTAAAAGAATAACAATATTGCTAATTCAATGT
Source organism: Bombina bombina (assembly GCF_027579735.1). NCBI lineage: Eukaryota > Metazoa > Chordata > Amphibia > Anura > Bombinatoridae > Bombina > Bombina bombina. Next base: position 917,826,709 of record NC_069502.1, on the reverse strand, counting down.
ACAGCGGACTCGCAGAGGATTCTAAGTGAGACATTTTTACAAGTCTCATACGAGAGTTTAAAATGTTGAAGAATTTACATTAGAACTGTCTGTGTTAAAAAGATATAATTAATTTGACATTAAAGGGACACTAAACGATTGAAAAAACTTATTTTAAATCCCTCTATCAATCTTTGATATTAATATTTGTAATTGGCTTTGCTTGTCATATTATTACCATTCTGTCTATATTCTGCTTCAAAAATAAATTGAATTCCAAACCCACCGTTATAAGCTTTGGTTTGAAGAACGAATAATTCATGATAACCTGAGTTATCAAGATGGCCGACTTTGTCCGTACTGCGCATGCGCGATCTATCTTACATGTCATCCTCTACAACAAGCCGTATCCTGTGTGAATGAATAGCTATTCAATCGCTAGGATTTTGTATAGCGCATGCGTTGTGCCAGTAGTTCATTTGCTTTACTGAGGAATCAAATCGGCTATCTGCGCATGCACGAACCAATGGGTGACGGAACAATGCGATAATTATATGCACGAAAATGCATTGTGATTGGAGACATAATTTTGTATTGAAGGCAGCATAAAAGGGGGTTTGGCTTTGATTACGTTTTTGCTAAAATAATATATATAGTTTTATAACGATTATAACGCTCGTTTTAAGGTCAAAGTGGGTAAGTTTTGATATTTGAATTGTGTAGATTCGTTTGTGATGATTTATTTATATGCAAAAATTGAAACTTTTGGAATCCTTTAAGGGAGAATTTGAAAGCCTATATAGTCATTCATTTATTCAGCTTGGCTTAATATGTTAAGTGAAATTGCAAAGTGTGTTAAATAAAATAACTAATATTCTGTGTAAATAGTGAAACAAACTAAAGTGATTCATGAAAGTGTATGTAAAGTTTAGAAAAACATAATTTATGCTTACCTGATAAATTCCTTTCTTCTGTAGTGTGATCAGTCCACGAGTCATCATTACTTCTGGGATATTACTCCTCCCCAACAGGAAGTGCAAGAGGATTCACCCAGCAGAGCTGCATATAGCTCCTCCCCTCTACGTCACTCCCAGTCATTCGACCAAGGACCAACGAGAAAGGAAAAGCCAAGGGTGAAGTGGTGACTGGAGTATAAATTAAAAAATATTTACCTGCCTTAAAAACAGGGCGGGCCGTGGACTGATCACACTACAGAAGAAAGGAATTTATCAGGTAAGCATAAATTATGTTTTCTTCTGTTAAGTGTGATCAGTCCACGGGTCATCATTACTTCTGGGATACCAATACCAAAGCAAAAGTACACGGATGACGGGAGGGATAGGCAGGCTCTTTATACAGAAGGAACCACTGCCTGAAGAACCTTTCTCCCAAAAATAGCCTCCGATGAAGCAAAAGTGTCAAATTTGTAAAATTTGGAAAAAGTATGAAGCGAAGACCAAGTTGCAGCCTTGCAAATCTGTTCAACAGAGGCCTCATTCTTGAAGGCCCAAGTGGAAGCCACAGCTCTAGTAGAATGAGCTGTAATTCTTTCAGGAGGCTGCTGTCCAGCAGTCTCATAAGCTAAACGAATTATGCTACGAAGCCAAAAAGAAAGAGAGGTAGCGGAAGCTTTTTGACCTCTCCTCTGCCCAGAGTAAATGACAAACAGAGAAGACGTTTGTCGAAATTCCTTAGTTGCCTGTAAGTAAAATTTTAGAGCACGGACTACATCCAGGTTGTGCAGTAGACGTTCCTTCTTTGAAGAAGGATTTGGGCATAAAGAAGGAACAACAATCTCTTGATTGATATTCCTGTTAGTAACTACCTTAGGTAAGAACCCAGGTTTAGTACGCAGGACTACCTTATCCGAATGAAAAATCAAATAAGGAGAATCACAATGTAAGGCTGATAATTCAGAGACTCTTCGAGCCGAGGAAATAGCCATTAAAAATAGAACTTTCCAAGATAACAACTTTATATCAATGGAATGAAGGGGTTCAAACGGAACGCCCTGTAAAACATTAAGAACAAGGTTTAAACTCCATGGTGGAGCAACAGTTTTAAACACAGGCTTAATTCTGGCCAAAGCCTGACAAAAAGCCTGGACGTCAGGAACTTCTGACAGACGTCTGTGTAACAGAATGGACAGAGCTGAGATCTGTCCCTTTAATGAACTAGCAGATAAACCCTTTTCTAAAACTTCTTGTAGAAAAGACAATATCCTAGGAATCCTAACCTTACTCCAAGAGTAACCTTTGGATTCACACCAATATAGGTATTTACGCCATATCTTATGGTAAATCTTTCTGGTAACAGGTTTCCTAGCCTGTATTAAGGTATCAATAACTGACTCAGAAAATCCACGTCTTGATAAAATCAAGCGTTCAATTTCCAAGCAGTCAGCTTCAGAGAAGTTAGATTTTGATGTTTGAAGGGACCCTGTATCAGAAGGTCCTGTTTCAGAGGTAGAGACCAAGGTGGACAGGATGACATGTCCACCAGGTCTGCATACCAAGTCCTGCGTGGCCACGCAGGTGCTATTAGAATCACTGATGCTCTCTCTTGTTTGATTCTGGAAATCAATCGAGGAAGCAACGGGAAGGGTGGAAACACGTAAGCCATCCTGAAGTCCCAAGGTGCTGTCAGAGCATCTATCAGGACTGCTCCTGGATCCCTGGATCTGGACCCGTAACGAGGAAGCTTGGCATTCTGCCGAGACGCCATGAGATCTATCTCTGGTTTGCCCCAACGTCGAAGTATTTGGGCAAAGACCTCCGGATGAAGTTCCCACTCCCCCGGATGAAAAGTCTGACGACTTAAGAAATCCGCCTCCCAGTTCTCCACTCCCGGGATGTGGATTGCTGACAGGTGGCAAGAGTGAGACTCTGCCCAGCAAATTATCTTTGATACTTCCATCATAGCTAGGGAGCTTCTTGTCCCTCCCTGATGGTTGATGTAAGCTACAGTCGTGATGTTGTCCGACTGAAACCTGATGAACCCCCGAGTTGTCAACTGGGGCCAAGCCAGGAGGGCATTGAGAACTGCTCTCAATTCCAAAATGTTTATTGGCAGGAGACTCTCCTCCTGACTCCATTGTCCCTGAGCCTTCAGAGAATTCCAGACGGCACCCCAACCTAGAAGGCTGGCGTCTGTTGTTACAATTGTCCAGTCTGGTCTGCTGAATGGCATCCCCCTGGACAGATGTGGCCGAGAAAGCCACCATAGAAGAGAATTTCTGGTCTCTTGATCCAGATTCAGAGAAGGGGATAAGTCTGAGTAATCCCCATTCCACTGACTTAGCATGCACAGTTGCAGTGGTCTGAGGTGTAAGCGTGCAAAGGGTACTATGTCCATTGCCGCTACCATTAAGCCGATTACCTCCATGCATTGAGCCACTGACGGGTGTTGAATGGAATGAAGGGTGCGGCAAGCACTTTGAAGTCTTGTTAGCCTGTCCTCTGTCAGGTAAATCTTCATTTCTACAGAATCTATAAGAGTCCCCAGGAAGGGAACTCTTGTGAGTGGAACGAGTGAACTTTTCTTTTCGTTCACCTTCCATCCATGTGACCTTAGAAATGCCAGCACTAACTCTGTATGAGACTTGGCAGTTTGAAAGCTTGAAGCTTGTATCAGAATGTCGTCTAGGTATGGAGCTACCGAGATTCCCCGCGGTCTTAGTACCGCCAGAAGAGCACCCAGAACCTTTGTGAAGATTCTTGGAGCTGTAGCCAATCCGAATGGAAGAGCCACAAACTGGTAATGCCTGTCTAGGAAGGCAAACCTTAGGTACCGATAATGATCTTTGTGAATCGGTATGTGAAGGTAAGCATCTTTTAAATCTACAGTGGTCATGTATTGACCCTCTTGGATCATAGGTAAAATTGTCCGAATAGTCTCCATCTTGAACGATGGAACTCTTAGGAATTTGTTTAGGATCTTTAAGTCCAGGATTGGTCTGAAAGTTCCCTCTTTTTTTGGGAACCACAAACAGATTTGAGTAAAACCCCTGTCCCTGTTCCGATCGTGGAACTGGATGGATTACTCCCATTAACAAGAGCTCTTGTACGCAGCGTAGAAACGCCTCTTTCTTTGTCTGGATTGTTGACAATCTTGACAGATGAAATCTCTCTCTTGGAGGAGAGTATTTGAAGTCCAGAAGGTATCCCTGAGATATTATCTCTAGCGCCCAGGGATCCTGAACATCTCTTGCCCAAGCCTGGGCGAAGAGAGAAAGTCTGCCCCCCACTAGATCCGATCCCGGATCGGGGGCCCTCAATTCATGCTGTTTTAGGGGCAGCAGCAGGTTTCCTAGTCTGCTTGCCCTTGTTCCAGGACTGGTTAGGTTTCCAGCCTTGTCTGTAGCGAGCAACAGCTCCTTCCTGTTTTGGTGCAGAGGAAGTTGATGCTGCTCCTGCTTTGAAATTACGAAAGGAACGAAAATTAGACTGTCTAGTCTTGGCTTTGGCTTTGTCCTGAGGCAGGGCATGGCCTTTACCTCCTGTAATGTCAGCGATAATCTCTTTCAACCCGGGCCCGAATAAGGTCATGCCATTTGAAAGGTATATTAAGCAATTTAGACTTAGAAGTAACATCAGCTGACCAGGATTTTAGCCACAGCGCCCTGCGTGCCTGAATGGCGAATCCTGAATTCTTCGCCGTAAGTTTAGTAAGATGTACTACGGCCTCCGAAATGAATGAATTAGATAGTTTAAGGACTCTAAGCCTGTCCGTAATGTCGTCCAGAGTAGCTGAACCAATGTTCTCTTCCAGAGACTCAATCCAGAATGCCGCTGCAGCCGTGATCGGCGCAATGCATGCCAGGGGTTGCAATATAAAACCTTGTTGAACAAACATTTTCTTAAGGTAACCCTCTAACTTTTTATCCATTGGATCTGAAAAAGCACAGCTATCCTCCACCGGGATAGTGGTACGCTTAGCTAAGGTAGAAACTGCTCCCTCCACCTTAGGGACCGTTTGCCATAAGTCCCTTGTGGTGGCGTCTATTGGAAACATTTTTCTAAATATCGGAGGGGGTGAGAACGGCACACCGGGTCTATCCCACTCCTTAGTAACAATTTCAGTAAGTCTCTTAGGTATAGGAAAAACCTCAGTACTCGTCGGTACCGCAAAATATTTATCCAACCTACACATTTTCTCTGGTATTGCAACTGTGTTACAATCATTCAGAGCCGCTAACACCTCCCCTAGTAATACACGGAGGTTTTCTAGTTTAAATTTAAAATTTGAAATATCTGAATCCAGTCTGTTTGGATCAGAACCGTCACCCACAGAATGAAGTTCTCCGTCCTCATGTTCTGCCACCTGTGACGCAGTGTCTGACATGGCCCTAATATTATCAGCGCACTCTGTTCTCACCCCAGAGTGATTACGCTTACCTCTTAGTTCTGGTAATTTAGCCAAAACCTCAGTCATAACAGTAGCCATATCCGGTAATGTGATTTGTAATGGCCGCCCAGATGTACTCGGCGCTACAATATCACGCACCTCCCTCTGAGCGGGAGATGTAGGTACTGACACGTGAGGCGAGTTAGTCGGCATAACTCTCCCCTCGTTGTTTGGTGAAATTTGTTCAATTTGTACAGATTGACTTTTATTTAAAGTAGCATCAATACAGTTAGTACATAAATTTCTATTGGGCTCCACTTTGGCATTGCAACAAATGACACAAGTATCATCCTCTGAATCAGACATGTTTAACACACTAGCAAATAAACTTGCAACTTGGAAATACAATTCAATTAGAATAATATTAAAACGTACTGTGCCTTTAAGAAGCACAGAAGATCTATGACAGTTGAAAATTAATAAATTGAAACAGTTATAGCCTCAATCCTTGTAAACAACACAACTTTAGCAAAGGTTTAATCCCATTAGCAAAGATAACAAATTCTGAAAGCAGGAAACAAATTACAGAATAAACGTTTTTTATCTCAGTCAAACTATAATTCTCACAGCTCTGCTGAGAGAAATTACCTCCCTCAAAATAAGTTTTGAAGACCCCTGAGCTCTGTGGAGATGAACCGGATCATGCAGGGAATACAATGAGTTGCTGACTGAAATATTTGATGCATAGTAAAAGCGCCAAAAAACGGCCCCTCCCCCTCACACACAGCAGTGAGGGAGAACAGAAAACAGATTAAGCAACTGCCAAGTGGAAAAATAGTGCCCAAACATTTATTCACACAGTACCTCAGCAAATGAAAACGATTTTACATTCCAGCAAAAACGTTAAACATAATCTCTAGTTATTAAACAGCTTTATGTATTTCTTACAGTGTAATTCTAGTGAAGTACCATTCCCCAGAATACTGAAGTGTAAAGTATACATACATGACATTATATCGGTATGGCAGGATTTTCTCATCAATTCCATTGTCAGAAAATAAAAACTGCTACACACCTCTATGCAGATTCATCTGCCCGCTGTCCCCTGATCTGAAGTTTACCTCACTCCTCAGATGGCCGAGAACAGCAATATGATCTTAACTACTCCGGCTAAAATCATAGCAAAACTCTGGTAGATTCTTCTTCAAACTCTGCCAGAGAGGTAATAACACACTCCGGTGCTATTTTAAAATAACAAACTTTTGATTGAAGATATAAAACTAAGTATAAACACCATAGTCCTCTCACACATCCTATCTAGTCGTTGGGTGCAAGAGAATGACTGGGAGTGACGTAGAGGGGAGGAGCTATATGCAGCTCTGCTGGGTGAATCCTCTTGCACTTCCTGTTGGGGAGGAGTAATATCCCAGAAGTAATGATGACCCGTGGACTGATCACACTTAACAGAAGAAATTAAAATTACAATTAAAATTAAAACAAATAAAATTAAAATTGAAATTAAAACAAAATCCACAATGTGATGTTTTTAAATTAACTGAGGTGAAATGCCCTAGTAAGGATCATATCTAATAGAAATTTTGTATTAAATGACAAATAAGATTCAGTACTATGTGGAATAGCTAATATAATAATACTGACAAATTCTATGTAAAAAATTAGTGAAAAAAACATAAATTAAGTCTAAATAGTGAAATATTGTATAGGTACAAATAAATGTGAACATCAAACTGACCAGTCTTATATCATACTATCTACATGTGAACAAAATTGTGCTGATAATAGTGGTGTTACTTATGTCTGTATAGACAATAAAATAGTGTGAAAACTTAAGATACAGCTGAAGCAGAATCTAGGACTTAACTAAACCAAATATGCTAATACTTGAGCTGGGGAGCACTCTGGAGGGACAAGAGTAAAAATTACTATAAGTATAGAGCATATATGTTCATTACCATGACGGGTTATAGAGAAAATTAATATATACGTATATGGCTATTGAAGAGGATTCAGTCCACAAAATATCTAAGGTCAGTGATCTTGTTAATACCATTTGGGGTGCCGGTCATTAGATTAAATATCCAAAAGGCCTCTTTCCTATTCAGCGTGGCCGTTCTATCCCCACCTCTAAAATCATAAGGGGCGTGGTCTATACCTTGGAAGCTAAACATAGTGTTTAGGTTAATGCCATTGATGGGAATACCTAAAGATATGAAATGTTCAACAAAATGTTTAGCTACTGGAGTGGAAGGGGGATCATGTTTAATGGAGAGCAGATGCTCCCGAACCCTGTCCTTAAGGAGCCTAGTTGTCCTGCCTACATACTGTTTACAGCAGATCTTACAGTTAATTAGATAAACCACAAATCTAGAATTGCAGTTTAGTCTAAATCGGATGTCAAAACATTTACCTGTGGTCTTAGATTTAAATTCTTTACCGGGGATCACAAACTCACAACTCTTACAGGGAATCTTTCTACATCTAAAGAATCCCATTTCCGGCTGTAACCAAGAGTTGTTTCTTTTGATTGAAAAGTCTCTGATTAAGTGATTTCCAATGGTTGTAGCTTTTCTACTCACTAGCCTAATGCCCTGATTTTGTAATGAATCTTGTAACAAGACATCTCTGTCTAAGACAGGAAGATATTTCCTTATAATACTATTAATACAGCTAAATTGTCTGGTGTAGCAAGTTGAAAAGGTTATAGGTGATTTAGAACTTTTCTTATAATTACTATTATTACCATGGTGTCTAATTTTGGGAGTATCTTTAAGCAGCACATCTCTATGCATAAGTTCAACTTCTTTACGGACTTTTTCCAAGGTACTAATATCATAGCCCCTAATATAAAGACGCTGAGTGAGAGACTGAGCTTGTTTGATATATGTGTGAATGTTGCTACAGTTGCGTCTAAGGCGCTTATATTCCCCTTTTGGAATGGCCATTTTAAGGTGTGCTGGGTGGTGTGAGTCTGCTCGTAAGATTGTATTGCCTGATGTTGGTTTTCTAAACGTAGATGTAATGATCGAATGTGACAGTCTATCCAACTTTAATGTAATGTCCAGAAATTGTATAGTTTCTTTTGATGCTATGTAAGTAAATCCCAAATTGAGATTATTGTCATTTAAATATTCCATAAATGCAGATATGGAGTTAATGTCACCCTTCCATAATATAACCAAGTCATCGATAAATCTTCTGTAGAACCCCATCTGTGACTTGAAGGGATTATTATCTTGGAATATCTTCTGGAATTCAAAATATGTTAGGTAGAGATTTGCATATGATGGTGCAAACTTTGCACCCATAGCGGTGCCCTGGTTCTGTACGTAATGAGTACCTTCAAACGTAAAGTTGTTATGATTCAAAAGAAATTTTGCACCATCACATACAAATCTGATAAACTTATCATCATATGTGGCATACATCTCAAGCATAGCTTGCAAAGCTTCTATACCCTTATTGTGTGGTATACAAGAGTACAATGAATTAACATCAATGGTAAGTAGAGTATCATTCTCATCAACATGCACAGAATTTAACAGCCTTAACAGATGCTTGGTGTCACGAAGATATGCTGGAGTTATCTGAACAATAGGTTGTAAGACTGTATCAATGAAGGACCCAAGTTTTTCCCCTAGGGATCCCACCCCAGAAATAATGGGGCGCCCAGGGGGATGTTCCCTATTTTTGTGTATTTTAGGTAAATGTCTAAACACAGGTGTATTCAGAAACTGGGTTTTAAGAGAATCTGCTTTCAATTTAGTGATGACACCTTCCTGAACATAATGATGAAGAAAATCATTAAGTTCCATAATGAACTTCCTTGTAGGATTAAATGTCAATTTACGATAGGTGGTGTCATCACTAAGTTGTCTAAGGGCCTCACAAGTATACTGTGCCCTATCCTGTATCACTATGCAACCACCCTTGTCTGAGCTTTGAATTATGAGATCACTATATTCCTGTAATTTTTTTAAAATATGTCTCTCTTTCTTAGATAGGTTGTTACTTTTCCCATATTTCAGACTAGTACTGGTGTTAGTTTCTCTAGCTAATGCATGGAGATCCCTTTCAACCAAACTTTGGAAGACCTCTATAAAGTCCCCCCTCATTTGTATGGGATAGAAATATTTATTCGCATTAGTGGTAATGGTGGGAATGCACAAATTCTGTGTATTGGATCGTGCACTCTCACTTTCGAGTGATAGTAAATTAACAATTTCACATTGATCATCAAAATTGAAACCATCACTATCAGTATTAGTGATGATTAGACTTGAGTTTATATTGTTTATGGCTTCTCCGTCGGTATCATCTGTCATTGGTGAACCAATGACTGGTTCTTGTGCAGAGTTCCTATCTGCCTAAGCAAAGTGTCTCTTTAACGTAAGCTTCCTAGTGAATCTATTTAGATCTACTAGTGTCCTAAAGAGATTAAAGTCTCTGCTTGGCGCAAACCCCAAGCCTTTGGAAAGAACAGTCAAAGAACAGTCAATTCCTCCTTATTTAATTGTGTACTGTGGTTGTTACCCTCCTCAAACACGACTTTTGAAGCATTTTGAGCCCTTCAGAGATGTCCTGTATCATGCAGGAGGAAGCTGAGTGTCTCTGTCTGTAATTTTAGCTGCGCAGAAAAACGCTAAAATAGGCCCCTCCCACTCATATTACAACAGTGGAAAGCCTCAGGAAACTGTTTCTAGGCAAAAATCAAGCCAGCCATGTGGAGAAAAAACTAGGCCCCAATAAGTTTTGTCACCAAACATATATAAAAATGATTAACATGCCAGCAAACGTTTTATATTACACTTTTATAAGAGTATGTATCTCTGTTAATAAGCCTGATACCAGTCGCTATTAAATCACTGCATTTAGGCTTAATTTACATTAATCCGGTATCAGCAGCATCTTTCTAGCAAATTCCATCCCTAGAAATATATTTTACTGCACATACCTTATTGCAGGGAAACCTGCACGCCATTCCCCCTCTGAAGTTACCTCACTCCTCAGAATATGTGAGAACGGCAATGGATCTTAGTTACTTCTGCTAAGATCATAGAAATCACAGGCAGATTCTTCTTCTAATACTGCCTTTGATAAAACAGTACACTCCGTTACCATTTAAAAATAACAAACTTTTGATTGAAGTTAATAAACTAACTATAAAACACCACACTCCTCTTACTACATCCATCTTTGTTGAGAGTTGCTAGAGAATGACTGGATATGACACTGAGGGGAGGAGCTATATAGCAGCTCTGCTGTGAGTGATCCTCTTGCAACGTCCTGTTGGGGAGGAGAATATCCCACAAGTAATGGATGATCCATGGACTGGATACACTTAACAAGAGAAAACTATATGTTTAATTTACCATCACTTTAAGTTTAAATTTCAAACTTCTGATAATACACAATAATCCAGCTGTCCCACTATCCTATTATATTGTGCAATAACCGTGTTGCAGTATTCAGAATTTACCTATTAATTTAGTTGGAGGAATTACTTGACTTGCGCTTGATGAATCTTCGTCAACAGCAACAGGAACAGGAGGAGATGTTCTTACGACAAGAGCTGTAACACATAATAAACATCTCTAATTAAAAGTGAAACTTTCTTGTTCTTATACACAAAACTATTTGAATATTGACTGCTACGTAAACTCTATAAAACAAACATCTTACTTGGGAATTGAGGCTGTATGTCAAATGTGGAAATTCCAGGAGATAGCTGAGGCTGACCATTATCCAATACTGATTTATCATCCAGTGTTTGTACTTCCTGTAATGATATGAAAAGGACATCAAACTTGAACTAAATTCCCATCAAATGTTTATATGTACTAAAAATCATAGAATATCTGTAAAAAAAAAAAAGAAAAAAGTACATTTTAAAGGAACTGTCTAGTCAAAATTAAACTTTCATGATTCACATAGAGCAGCAATTTTAAGCAACTTTCTAATTTACTCCTATTAACATTTTTTCTTCGTTCTCTTGGTATCTTTATTTGAATGTAAGCTTCGGAGCAGGCCCATCTTTGGTCCAGCACCTGGGTAGCGCTTGCTGATTGGTTGGCTACATTTAGACACCAATCAGAAAGTGCTACACAGGCGCTGAACCAAAAATGGGCCAGCTCCTATGCTTACATTCTTGCTTTTTCAAATAAAGATACCAAGAGAACAAAGAAAAATTGATAATAGGAGTAAATTAGAAATTTGCTTAAAATTGCTGCTCTATCTGATGCAAGGTAGTTTAATTTTGACTAGACTGTCCCTTTAACAGTTCAAATTTGTTTTTAATGGTTGCAAATCATTTGGCAAATAATTAGGCTTCAATACTCTCCTCTTTAGTTTGGGGGCAATTGGGGCAACTTTTTTAACCTCTGGTTAAAGTTTATCTAATTTATCTTATTTAACATGCGCCCGTAAACAGGCAAATTTGCCCCTTTACGGCTGCACCTTAAGATAGCGCTCCCCTCGTAATCTAGCCATAAATGTTGCGTAAAACTAAAAGAAAAAGACAATTAAAAGACACTTTTTTATTTATAAAAAAGACACATTTTGTTTACCATACCTGATCAGTACCTGTAGTTGAATCTGTAATAAAAAAAAAAAAAGAAAAAACAATATCAATACCGTAGTACTAAAACAGTTGGAGAAATTTGCCAATTTGTGCTATCAGCTTCTTCAGTTTTAATAAAATTCTATTCACTAAAGCTCTAAGTGAATAAATGTTATAGAATAACAAAGAAACTGGTGAAGCTGGATGTGTACTTGTATGATGTCTGTACACTTTAATGCATTAATGATAAAATTTGATGCTGTGTACAAATTTAAATTTGTCCAAACATAACCAGAGAAATAACAATAATACCAACATTAAAATACATGATTGAGATAATCAAATGTTTAAATGTGTCTGTTAATTGTTTTTAGAGTGGCTATTTTTAAAAGTGGCCTGAAAATTCTATTATACATTAAAAAGATCATGTTTGAAACGTTTGTTTGTTTTAACAATGCAGAAGAGTATTGCCAGTAGAATGCCAAGTTGTAAAGATAAAAGTATTAGTAGAAAACAAAAATAGGTTCTTACGGCACTTTATAGATCACTAACTGGGCTTTATCTTGAGTTGAGGGATATAAATACTCAAAACTCTTCATGGAAAATTGGTACATGGGTTAGAGATATAACATTTACAAGGTAGGCTTCATGACCTTAATACATTTAGCTTAGAGAAGAGAGAAATATGACAAAAAAAAGTACATTATGGGATTTAGTAACACTGAGGATAAAAAAAAATTACACTAAAAGATCAACATCAGAACAAAGGGTCATGATATGAAGTCTGAGGGCTGTAGGTTCAGGAGTAACTTCCAGCACCACTGATGTACAGAAAGAGAGGCCTGTTTATAAGATAGACTTCTAATTGAGGTAATAGGTACAAATATGTGAAGACTATGAGGAACATGCATTAAACAAAATTGCATTCACAGCTTCTGAGACATTGAAGTGCAGACTTCCATGAGTGAGACTGCAACCCCAAATGTAAAAAGCACTCCCTACTTGTTATCAACAAACAAATTAATTTGTGGTAAATTAAAAAAAGGCCCTGTGCTCGAGTAGATCGATCACCGGGCAGAATTGCACAAAAATGCTCTTGTGCAATGCTAAACTTTGTGAAGCGATGCTGCATGGAAAATGGTGATTGTGGGCAGACAGCTGGTTCTCTTTTTCAGAAGGTATCCGTCTGCAGCTTGATAAATTTACCTTTATATAGACCTTCTGGGTTTTAGCTACCATTAAAATCAATGTTTGTTTTTCTCAGCAGACATTTTTGCATAGCTTTGTAAACATTTTTTTAGACAGCTCCATTTGACCAATGTGTATAAACTACAACCATTCTCAAACTTGAGAACTCTATGGCATGTATGGCAAAACAGTTCAGTGCCCTTATATAAGGAAGATATTTTACTTCAAAAGTAAGTAACTAAGTATTCACACCCCATTGTAAAGGACTTTAAGCAGCAAATCAGTATGAGTATCCCGAGACCTGCAAGGGAGCGTGCCTTGTGCACAATTATGTTATTTCCCTATTCAGTTTAAGGAAGTTTACTATGAAATCTCATGAGATCACAGTAAAACAGCTCATGACCTCAGCACTGCTGATGTTGATTGGCTGCTGTTCATTTCTTCCTCTTTTTTTTAGCTGCAGCTGGGCAGTAACTGAAAGATAACATTTTACAGAGCACTTACTCTGGTGAGCTGAGGAAATTTTGAGGTAAAATACTACATCACTTTTAAGTGATTATCATATGAGTGTTATGTCCCTTTAATGAATGTAAAAAATGGTAAACACAATTCCACCATTCTAAGGTACATAGAGGTTCATAAAATTTTACAAGAATAAAATTACTAAAGAATTAAAAAGTGACACCTAACCAGCGCTTCCCTATCCAAAAATTATTAATATTACCTTCAGACTACAGAAGTCATTCATACCACTGCTTTGACCAGAACATTGTTACTGACTTCACAGCACATACTTCAACATAGCGCAATAAACAGTTCCCAGTCAATACTCTTCACAGGCACAATGGAGAGCGGTTGCAAACATATCCAGTGCTGGAAGCAGGCATCTACAAGTAGCCACACACACTACTACAAGTAGTCACACACACTACCACAAGTAGCCAATAAATCTTCAATCGATCCGATCTAAAAGATCGGCTCTGTAGATACAAGGTAGCTAAGAAATCTTCAATCAATCTTAGACTAAATTTTATTTCATCCATTTTCTGGTGATCAAGTGTGCAAGCGCACAAAACGCATCTGCTTTAGAGCCAAAATCTCCTCTGCTGGATTATGTAATTTTATTCGCTTTTGATACCAGATACTTCTGTCTGTTTTTTGCTTTTAAATAAATGAAATTAAACCTAGTTTTGCTTATTGAATTAATAGATTGATTGAAGATTTCTTGGCTACTTTGTATCTACAGTGTAGTACTGTGTGTGGCTACCATTGACATCAGATGTATATTTTGGCCTAGCACAGCCTAGAGGCTACAAAGAGGTTAAAAACACAGGTAAAGCCCCAATCAGGAGCCAAAGTATAGGCAGGCCAGCCAATCAGGAGTGACAGCTGTATGAATCTGCCGTCACTGATTTTGTTCTGCAGCAAGACTTGCGTCTCCCAAGCAGGACCTTAATGACTTTGCCAAGTTAAACAACAAGAGGCTGATCACAACCTTTATGAAAAAAACTTATCAACTGATTTATCTACAAAAAAACTCAAAAACTTTAATGGTATTGTTCTGTTTAAAATCACTTGATAAGTATTTCTAAATTATTGTGATAGACCCCCTAGCAAGCTAAAATCACTAATGCAAAAATAACAAGCTCTAAAGAATTAGATCAAGTATTTTTTTTAACTAGAATGTCTTTTTTAACTTTATATCTAGTGATCTCTATTATTTAATAGGAGAGTATGACCTCTCATCATGTCTCTGACTGCCATTTCAGGGATGGGGGTTTGGGGGGCAGGATATCTCTTACTGTCTAGAGCTGCACAATCCTTTTTTACACCACTGATTGCTTTCATTTATAAAAAGGATGCTACAGAGAAAACTAAACAAAGTGTTAAAAAACAAAGGAATTGTTGCACAATGATTTGTTATTTTAAAGAAAGAAGAATATTGGCATCTTTACCACAATGCATTATACCTGGATCATTCCTTTGAGACACAAAAAGAGCTTCCACGGGTTCCTCCTTCACTGGTGGGCGTGTTGCTTTTACAGGCGGCTGTACGGTAATGGTTCTATGAGGAGGCACTCTTACTATCGGAGGGTAAGCAGGTACATTAGACTGTGTCCTGTAAGTACCAGATACTGTGTAGCCCATTCCACCAGGGCAAATTTCCTTAAAAGCAGCTTTATTAAGAAATACAAAAAAGGACAATATGGATTAGGTAAATGGCAGCATGTTTAAAGGAGCATTCTAATGGCTATACAGGGGGTTACAATAAACAAACAGGGAAGGCAGACTGGAATAGATGGATTACACTCTATTTATAGCAGAGGCATTGCAATTGCATATTTTCAAAGTGTAGACTGTAAACTCCCTGGCGCGGGGCCCTCCATCTCCTGTACTAGATTTGTTTAGTCTGTAATTTATATCCGTACTTGTATCTTTGTTATTGTATACCTATATATTTATACCCAGCACTACGTAATTTTGCAGCACTATACAAATAAATGATAATAATAATATTTTAACTCCTTCCCACCCTTAGGACATTCTATGCCATCCTAACCGCACTGGGCTTTAACACCCTTAGGACTGCATAGAACATCCTAGCCTTTTGGCTGTCAATGGCACTTCCTGAATGGGATCACGGGCTGGAGGGCGTGAATTATGTCATAGGCACTTCCCCTTGACACAATCCCATTATTGAAATCACGCAATCGCATGAACAATCGCGTGATCTCCCTTTTTAACTTATTTGTTTACATGACAAATAAGTCCAGGCGGGAAGGGTTAAAGGGATATTCTAGTGTAAAAGTAGAATGTTCTATTCTATTTTTAAACAAATTCCCCTTTCTTACATCTGCAAAGAGGTTTAATACACAAAGGACTGCAGTACCCCTGTGTGGCTTCAGATGCAGGATGCCACTAGTTACTGAAGCATATGTGCATAGGTCTGCTCCTAATTGGCTCCCCACTGTATCTTTATTTGAACCGCCACAAAAGCTTGCTGGGTGCATAATTTGACTACAAGTTAATTGTCTTTGCAGGGGTTAAAGGGATATGAAACCCAATTTTTTTTCTTTCATGATTCAGACAGAGCATGCAATTTTAAACAACTTTCTAATTTACTCCTATTATCAATTTTTCTTCATGCTGAACCATTTTTGGTTCAGCACCCTGGGTAGAGCTTGCTGATTGGTGGCTACATTTAGCCACCAATTATCAAGCGCTACCCATGGTGTTGAACTAAAAATGGGCCGGCCCCTAAGCTTACATTCCATCTTTTCAAATAAAGATACCAAGAGAACGAAGAAAAAATGATAATAGGAGCAAATTAGAAAGTTGCTTAAAATTGCTTGCTCTATCTGAATCCTGAAAGAAAAAAAAATGTGGGTTTCATATCCCATAAAGCATACAGGAAAAGAAAAATTATGTTGAAAAATAGAATGCCCTATAGAAATAGAGCTTTTTACTTTTTTACAATATAATTTAATTTTGTATTTGCATTATATCAACCTTATATTTCCATTTATTGTAGTATGAATACAAAGGACAGTAACAAATTACATATCTGAAGTTTCAGAATCATCATTTTTAAGAATTAGAATTTTAATGCATGCTTTAATATCTGTGGAATGCGCTTGAGTGGATAAATACACAATCTTTAGCGGAAATCTGGTAAAATGATTATAAAACTTAAGATCAATCAGCTTATTACATAAATAGCCCCATTCACGGAAGAAGCTATGTCCTGAAGTCATTACAACAATTATGCATTTTATTTGACTTTTGTTTGACATCTGTTCCTATAAACGTAATCCAGAGGACCTATTCCATTAGGAAAAGTCTTTCAGTGTAAACAAGGGGCTGGCAAAGTTCCCCTACAATCCCACTGTGATGGAATGCAATAAAAGTAATACCCGTGATTAGAGCAGAGTTAAACGTTCCCAGCAGAATTAGGGACAATAATACGATTAAAAACCGAGAATATAGTATTAAATGTTCACAATGTATTATACATAAGCTTCGATAAATGTTTTAGCGCATTTGTTAAAACTATTAAATATTTGAAAACTTTGTATGTTTGTTCTTTTAAATGTTAGACTTTCACATACAGTAAGTAACAGTAGAATATTGAATGCAAGATTCAATTTAAAATCACATTGAAGATATTAAAATGAAAGTTCATATTGACAATTAAACTGTCTTTTCTCAATAAAACATAACCAATATATTGAAATGTAACATTCCTTGACATTTGGCTAATGAAAATATTAATCTGGGTAAACGAAATGTCAAGGAGCAAGGTGTTTTCTACCATTCAAATGTCACAATGGAGATGTTTGTCCACCCCATAATAATTTGCTTGCTTTATGAATACTGAACCCAATTTTTTTCCTTTGTGATTTCAGCATGCATCTTTATTTTAAAAAGCAGGAATGTAAGCTAAAGAGCCAGCTCAACTTTGGTTCAGCACCAAGGTACAGCTTGCTTATTGGTGGCTAAATGTACCCACCAATCAGCAAGCGCTATCCAGGGTGCTGAACCAAAAATGGTCTGGCTCGTAAGCTTTTTCAAATAAAGATACCAAGAGAATGAGGACAAATTAATAATAGGAATAAATTAGAAAGTTGCTTAAAATTGCAATGCCGCCCCTGCAGAGCAGGGGGTGTCAATCAGCCCAATTATATAGGATCGGGTGGATTGATGTCCACAGCCTCAGAGCAGGCGAACGAGTTATGGAGCAGCTTGATAATTCGGCCCCACTATCTGAACCATGAAAGAAAATATTTGGGTTCAGTATACCTTTAACATAAAGTGATATAACCTTGCTTTTCTGTCTGGAGTGCAATTTGGTTTATGATACAGTTCTAATATGATACATCCTCCAGCCTCATTTGCCTACTGTTCTTTCTTCATTATTTTTTCTCTCTTTTCTCTATTCATTGTTAATCCTTTGCGCAACCAAAACTGCAGCATAAACCACAAAAGAGAATCTGTTAAAGTCTCATATTCCATCCTATCAGAATGACCATGCAAAATCATTGAGAGCGCCCTCATGTCCCTGCTACACAGGCAACATATGGTAGGTAATGTGGAATCGTGCTTTTTAATGGGTGGGCCCAATGCCTTCAATTGGCTGTACCACCCACCCTGTCAAAAAAGCAAATCATTGCTTTGGGTTATGGGTGCCATTATGCTAACTACATACGTGTGCCAGACAGGGGGGGTAAAAAAGTTGCTTAAGTATTGAGGTTTTTGATTCAGACAGGGGCATGCATTATACATAAACTGCATGGTTTAAAGTAACGTGCAGACATATCTAAGGTTTAGAGTGCCTTGACTTCTGCATCTGCTATCAGAGCTTGTATATTTTCTATATCTAATAAAAATTTGCTTAAAAACAATATTTGTAAGTGAAAGCTTTTAGGACTATTATTTTTCCAAAAACGTAGTGTTCTTTTAGTATTCTATAGGTAGCAGTAAACTGACATCTATCTGAATAAAAACTAAATTCTAATTGACTCTTGGTTTTTCTATTAGTTTTCAGCTGAAAGATCTGCATTAAAGATGATGACAGTAAGCAGACAACTGCAAAAGAATCTAGGAATCGGCATGTTTGAACATGGATGAAGTTAAAAATATTTTGATAATTGGATCATCGTAATGGAGACAGTATATAAGATATAAATGTTAAAAAAAAGTTTAAAAACGCTTAAAAAAAAGTCATTATTAAAAGAAAGAAAGAAAGGAAGAAAGAAAGAAAGAAAGAAAGAAAGAAAGAAAGAAAGAAAGAAAGAAAGAAAGAAAGAAAGAAAGAAAGAAAGAAAGAAAGAAAGGACAATATATAAAAAATATATTGGATGGTTTTCACTGGACTGCAGGAAATTTGATTGATAGATAGATAGATAGATAGATAGATAGATAGATAGATAGATAGATGATAAATAGAAATATGATATTATCCATAGCAAACAAACAGTGATACACTAAAGTACACTTGCTAATATACTAAAATCATAAAAACGTGTTAGACAATATGATCAACATCTTTAGATACTATTTTACAATCCACTAAGAGCATGATGCATCCTAAAACTCCATGGTTGAGTAAAAGGAGTCAATTTATTAAAGTCTGGCTGACATGATACGCTGTAGCGTATCATGTGCGCCAGACATCGCTGAATGCGGACAGCATACGCTGTCCGTATTAAGCATTGCACAAGCAAAGTTCTAGTGAACTGCTTGTGCAATACAGCCCCCCTGCAGATTTGCAGCCAATCAGATGCTAACAGGGGGTGTCAATCTGCCCGATCGTATAGGATTGGGCGGATTGCTGTATGCAGCCTCAGAGGTCGCATATGAGTTAAGGAGCAGCAGTCTATAGACCGCTGCTTCTTAACTCCTGTTTCCGGCGAGCCTAAAAGCTTGCGCGGAAACAGGGATAATTGGCCCAATTCGGCCAATAATAAATTGACCCCAAAGACTCATCAGAATGTTTCTGTAATTTGTAGAATTAACTAAACAAACTGGACAGGAGCATCTTAATCTAAAAAATAATTTTCTAAAGGGTTGCGCTGAAACAGAGTGAATTGGTCCAATTCGGCCAATAATAAATTGACCCCAAAGACTCATCAGAATGTTTCTGTAATTTGTAGAATTAGCTGAACAAACTGGACAGGGACATCTTAATCTAAAAAATAGAATATAGAATAGAATAGCCAACCCATGTTTTGTTTAGCACCCTGGATAGCGCTTGCTGATTGGTGACATTTACATTTAGCTACCAATCAGCAAGCACTACCCAGGTGCTGAACCTAAAAGCTTATACTCCTGCTTTTAAAATAAAGATACCAAGAGAACAAAGAACAATTGATAATAGGAGTAAATTAGAAAGTTGCTTATAATTGCATGCTCTATCTGAATCATGAAAGAAAAAAAAAAAACTGGGTTTAATATCCCTTTAATGTCCCTTTAAAGAGACTGATATTAATTCAAAACATGTCTGTAAAACAGTTGCAATTAATTTCTAAATAATTTCTTGTGGAACGTACATTTTTTCTATGTAGATATTGACAGCCAGTAATACTAAATCAGTATATGTAAAATAACATTATCACAGCATTACCACCCAAAACAGATTCTACAGCAATCTGGACAAGGTGGTTTGGGAAGACTTAAGGTGGTATTGTATGGCCAAGTGGTTTTGGGTCTGTGGAAGTCAGTACTTATTGAACAGGTGTCATGATAATCTACAATGTAGGGCTGCAATCATTTTGTTCCATTTCAGCATGATGAAAACAAGTAAGTTATAACACTCAACAAGCAATATTCTCCCAACAAACAGAACTGATAAACTAAGCAGAATGGTAGATATTATAACCTTTCCATGCTATAGTGTATTGCTGTTTTGAAAAGTGCTGTTATATTGTAAAAAAAAAAAAAAAAAAAAAAAAAAAAAGCAAAAAACGTGGTTCTCATTCAATCTACAATCAATGTAATAATTCAGTTTCCTTTCTGAATTTATAAAGAAGTGATATACGGTAGCTAACATTTTCACCGCATTGTTCTTCTGATCTGTCTTGTGTGTCTACCAACAGCTTAGCCCCCCCCCCCCACACACACACATATAATGCTAAATATAATGGTTGTTCATTCTGCTAACAGAAAACAGTGATCTTTAAAATCATTTAGAACATTAAAAAAAACTATATGCACTCTGCTGGGAGTTCTACATGTTTGATTGGGTATTTAAGTCCCTGAGTTTGCTTCCACATGTGACACCATAATTGCCTTAAAGCAATCCAAGGCTATAATGTTTGACCTTAGACATAATTAAGCTTTAGCTTCAATCTTTAAACCGGAAACCAAAGCATTTGACTGTAACTTATCCAGAGTTAACTGCATAAGTGGAGTTTAAAACATAACCTTCTATTGGCTAACAAAACTGATTAATGATAACAACCTTTATTTTAAGCAAAATGCGTTTAGAAACCTTTACACATGCTCTAATTTGTGTATGCAAAGATCATAGAAGCACTAAACTAAAATGAAATAGTAGTACTTAAAGTGAAAGTAAATCCTAGCGTTTGACTTTTGAAACAAATACAGGGGACTTTCATTCATGAAGTATAAAATACTTTATGTAGAAAGCTCCTTTATTTGTTTTAACTGATCGCCGTTCTTAGCTGCTACAGCAGCCCCCGGCTAAAAAGATTTTTTGCTAAGAGGTGACGTTTTCATCTCTTAGCCAATAGTCGTGCAGTAAATCCGGCTCCCATGGGCGCCAAGCCGGCTTGGCGCCCATGGGAGCCGGATTTACTGCACGGCTATTGGCTACGAGGTGAAAACGTCACCTCTTAGCAAAAAAAGTTTTTAGCCGTGTGCTGCTGTAGCAGCTAAGAACGGCGATCAGTTAAAACAAATAAAGGAGCTTTCTACGTGACGTATCTTATACTTCATGAATGAAAGTCCCCTGTATTTGTTTCAAAAGTCAATCCTAGCGTTTGTAAAACGCTAGGATTTACTTTCACTTTAAATTTATTACATTTGACACACAATATTAATACTTCGTGTAGCAAAAATTTCAGTAAATGTATATTAACTTGTATTATGTAACTAAAGAAATATATGACACATTGCACAATTGAATATGTTCTGTCTGTTTCAAAATGAATTAAACTTATGTTTTAATTGTTTATGGGCTTAAAGGGACATGAAACACAATGTTTTCTTTCTTTCATGATTCAGATGTAACGTACAATTTTAAACAGTTTTACTTCTATTATCGAATTTGTTTCATTCTCTTGGTATCCTTTGTTGAAGAAACAGCAATGCACAGGGGTGAGCTAATAACATGAGGCATATACGTGCAGCCACCGATTAGCAGCTTCTGAGCCTACCTATGTATGTGTTTCAACAAAGGAAATAAAGAGAAAGAAACAAATTAGATAATAGAAGTTAAGTGGAAAGTTGTTTAAAATTGCACGATCTGAATCATGAAAAAAAAAAATTTAGGTTTCATGTCCCTTTATTAAATCTACTTATTCTTGTGAATGTTTCCCCTATTCCATTGTGTGAATGGTCTCCATGAGAAAATGAATACGTGGGTATCAGGGCCGTTTTTAACACAGGGCAAAAGGGGTAGCTGCCCAGAAGTGATGTGACATAGGGACACACACAGTCTGTCCTAATACTGTCACAGTCAAAAGTTATCTGCTTAGATATATTTGTGAGAAACTGTGCCAGACCGTACCGGTGTCATGTGACATGCCAAGCTAGTGCCATGTGCTGTTTTAGATGTGCACTGTGCAGCACTGAATGCAAAGCCCTAACTCGGCATCCAGCCAATCCCACTGCATCAGAAAAGGTCCGGCTGGGGTTACCACTGTTACCAGGTAACTGCTCTGGTGGTGAGGATTGTTTCTGGGGAAGGCTGACTGTAGGCGCATGCAGCAGAAAGCTGGAGTGGCAGGCACGTGAGGCTTTAAGCATCTGTGCAGCTGCACACACTGCTCTCTTCAGTCTTGAGGCTGTGTGACTCATCTCACACTGTATCAATGCAGCCTTGGACAGACAGTACCCAGTCTGCTGGTCCCCTTAGCTCTGCTCTTTTTGCTGTGGCCCTAAGATCAACTAACTGAAGTTTGTTAGGGGAGCAGTGCTTTGAAGAAAGGTTTCAGTGGGAAGAATAAAGTGAGTAAACACAAGCCCCTCCCCATGCAGCATCGTCTAGTGCAGGGTGAGAGGGAACTTGTTCCTAGCAAATAAGTGACATGTGCTGCTGTGACTGATGTATAGTGTCATGATGATACTTCACACATTAAGGTAAGGTTTATTTTTATAGTTTTTTTCTCTCTATCTCAGATTTGACAGCTTCCCATAGTAGTTCTGCTGTTCCAGTCAGTAAACTTATATTTGTCTGCACCTCCATGCTTCCTCCTCAGTCTTTACCTTGCTTTTCTCCTGTTGGCTGTCCTAAATCTCTTTAACCAGCTGACCTCACACCAGAATAACATTCAAAAGCATATTAAATTAATCCACAGTGGAGGAATTTATATATTTATTTACTTATTAGTACTGCTTAGGTCCAGTTTCACATATTACAATTTATTTCATTCTTATTTAAATGATTAGCCCACTGCTGGCCTAATAATTAATAAAAAAATTGATTTAGTTGTTTTTTGGGATGTTGGGGTGGAGAGCGAAATTGCATGAGGTGGGCAAGAAAATGTTTGCCCAGGGTCCAGTCAATATTAAAGACGACCCTGGTGGGTATGCATCATGTATTTCCTGCTAAGTAATTAAATTAAATTTGATCTACTTTTATTTAACCCTTTTCATACAAAAACAATATTTTAGTTAATTCAGTTGCTGTTCTTTTTAAAGCATGTTAAAAAGTTTTGGCAAACACGAGTAAAGTGCTTATAAAATCTTTCCTTCTTGTTTACGCTTTAAGTGAAAACTCACAATGTTATCGCTACTAGTATGGGGGTGCACAGTTATAATTTTTTAACAGTATGGCTGAGATTCCAAGCAGAGAGCAACAGATAACTTGTGGTGCATTATGTGGCGCTATAACCTGTGTAATCAATAATGCACATTTGTGTGTGTATGTATGTGTGTTTGTGTATGCATGAGTGTATGTGTATGTATGTGTGTTTGTGTATGCATGAGTGTATGTGTATTTGTGTATGTATGGGTATTTGTGTATGTATAAGTGTATGTGTATGTATTTGTGTTTGTGTATGCATGAGTGTTTGTGTATGCATGAGTGTTTGTGTATGCATGAGTGTATGTGTATGTATGTGTGTTTGTGTATGCATGTGTGTTAGTGTATGCATGTGTGTTAGTGTATGCAAGAGTATATGTGTATGTATGTGTGTTTGTGTATGCATGAGTGTATGTGTATTTGTGTATGTATGTGTATTTGTGTATGTATAAGTGTATGTGTATGTATTTGTGTTTGTGTATGCATGAGTGTATGTGTATGTATGTGTGTTTGTGTATGCATGAGTGTATGTTTATGCATGAGTGTATGTGTGTATATGTATGTATGTGTGTTTGTGTATGTATGTATGTGTGTTTGTGTATGTATGTGTGTTTGTGTATGCATGAGTGTATGTGTTTGCATGAATGTGTGTGTATATATATGTGTGTGTTTGTTTGTTTGTGTGTGTGTTTGTGTATGTATGTGTGTTTGTGTATGCATGAGTGTATGTATATGTATGTGCTTGTTTATGTATGTGTGTTTGTTTATGTATGTGTGTTTGTTTATGTATGTGTGTCTGTGTATGTATGCATATGTAAAGTATTTTATGTAAATTTTAGATAAGAGTGTATAGCACAGGATTTCATTAAAAAAACTCCACTACTTGAGCAGAATTTTTGTACTCCATCAGCTTGGGTTATCCGACATGAATTGTACTACGGGCTCCCATATTATCTGAGGGAAATAACGCACCTGCATGAATATTTTAGCGCATGGACTAGTAAAATGGAGCAAAAATAGAGGCCGTATGGATTGCGATGTTAAAGGGACATGAAACCCAAAATGTTCTATTCATGATTTAGATAGAGCATACAGTTTTAATCAGCTTTTCAATTTGCTTCTGTTATCTAATTTACTTCATTCTCTAGGTATCCTTTCTTGAAAAGAATACCTACCTAGGTAGGCTCAGGAGCAGCAATGCATTACTGGGAGCTAGCTGCTGATTGGTGGCTGCACACCTAGACCTAACTAAGGATATCAAGAGAACAAAGTAAATGGGATAATAGAAGTAAAATGGAAAATTGTTTAAAATTGTTTGCATTATATGATATATGAAAGAAAAATGTTGTGTCTTTAAAGCCCCATACCACATGTATGTTTGTGCTCCACTTATAATCTAGGCCTATACGCTTTCATTGAATATGAGTGAGTTTTCAAGCATTCACCTCTGACTCATGTTGTCTTTCAAAGTTCCCATCTGTTACATCTAAAAGGGAATATTTAAAATGCTTTACAGATTTATATTTCTGTGTTGAATAAAGTGTTTTTTCCCTAGGAAATGTCTCAGTCAGTGACCAATCGATATCTAGGTATCAGCTGCAATTCATGTCAGCTTCACTTCAAATTAAATTAGATTTCACATAAGATTTTTGTGTTTAACTGCTGCTATTTCATGATTCAGATACAGTTAAACAAATATTTTTTAAAAATGTATTTCTATAACCAAATGTAACTCTTTGTGTTGGTCTCCTTGGTTGAAACGTGGCCCCTTTTTATGAGGGCATACTGAAAGTAAGCTCAAGAGGGTGCAGGAGCCATACACACTACATGCATGAAGCGTTGGGTATTGCAAAGTACTATAAGCAACCTGTAGATGGAGCCTTTGAGGCAGCAGCTTCAGCCACTCTATGATAAAAAAAAAACTCTTTTGTAAACTAAACTGGAGTGACGTATAGCTAGAAGCACTGTTTAACAAAGAAGACCACATCAACAAATACTATATTTGAATAGGAGAAAACAACCAGTGTTTGCAGTAGTTTTATAAGAGTGCAAAGATGTGAGAGTTACTTGCACTCTCCTGAGCTTACTTTAGTATGCCCTTGAAATGGCGCCAAGTTTCAACCAAGAGAAACAGGTACATTTGATAATATAAGTGAAACATTTTCAAAATTGGACATTCTCTTTGAATCATAGCAGTTTAAGTGCTTTAAAATGTTAAAGCTGGGCCCTTCCTAATTTTATTTGCAAGGAAATTACAACAGGTCTCTTGACTTGTCTGGAATATGTAAATGTTAACAAAATCTACCCTGTAAATGAATATAAATAAAAAGAACATTCTAATGTAAAATGGGGTGGTAACGAACAGATGTTTTATGAAGTTACCATAAATTCTTGTTTTAAAAAAAATTCCTCTATTTGTCAAAGAGATCAGGTCCTTTTAAATCTTGGAGCATACAGAGATGCTAATTTAACGCATGCACCTTGCCCATGCACCACACCTAAATGCTTGACTGGCAGTCAAGCCTTATTAATATGCACACTAGAATATACATTTAAGACTAGAGACTATAAAACTACCCTATGACAGATTCTGAAATACAGCCTAAAATTAATTATTTGTGTTGTCTGTTATACATATCAATGCCAGATTCAATCAGTTAGTGTCATCTTCAATAATATGGTTTATTTTTATAATTGTGTTTCATAGGAGGATGTTAAGTCAGCTTGTAAATTGTTGACCCTTATTTACCTGTTCCCAGTTGTGGGCATTTTTCACATTGTGGCCCCCAGGCTTTCCCAACACTACAACAACATAGCTGCTTGGTGAGTTGGACAGAAAGAGGGTGCATGCACTGCTTTCCTGGGCTGACGAGCCGGTAACACGGTCCCTTCTCCTCAGACATCAAAAGATTTTCAGCTGTAACAAAAAGGAGAGAAAGCAAATATGAAATCACTGCAAAAGAAACCCAACGCCAAACCCAGGAGAACATTCGTACATCTGTCTCCTAATTACTGAATAAGTGCTAAGGGGAAAGAGTGCATCTCCAGCCGATTCTATAACAATACTAAGAAATAAATACAGATTGATCAAATCAAAAGGCAATGGTTAGCCTATGTATAAGGTAAAATATTATGGGCTAGATTACGAGTGGATCGGTAGTTTGTGCTAGAGTTTAAGAGTTAAAACCGCTAGAAGTATTTTTTTGCGTTCAGAGATTCGCAATTGTATTACGAGTTGAAAGTAAAAAGTTTGCGTTCTCGCGTTCACAAAGTCACGGTAACAAATAAACTTTGAGCAGTCATGAAAGCAAAATCGCATTCCCCTATTGACTTCAATGGAGCCGAAAAAAGTTGGGGGACAAAACTAACACTCACAAATTGCGCAAACTCAATCGCTGTTATTTAAAAGCACAACATAAAAAGATAATATTGTATATTTCATTATACGATGTTCTGCACATATCAGAATATGTTCTATTTATTCTTAAAGAGATATTTAAATAAATATCTGATGGATTTTTGCACAAATATATATATATATATATATATATATATATATACACACACACACACACAGAGATTTTTTAATGTGTTTTGTGTAACTTTTTTGTTGAGCGTTACCAGAGCTCTGAGGTCCCGGTAATCATTCTAGCATAAATCACTATTTCGCTCACGCGATCGCATTTACTTTCAACTTGCACACAAATGGCCTTGAAAAAACAATTTCACTTGCTCTCAAACGATTGTGCTCCACTCGTAATCTAGACCTATATAGTTCCACCCAGTGAGCTGTCCAGCAAGTATGGTGTATATTAGCAAATACTCCTTTAACTGATTATTTTTCAACATAAGCAACTTAACTTAAAGGGATAGGAAAATGAAAATTAAATGATTCAGATAAAGCAAGTGATTTTAAGATAAATTTACAATAATTTCTATTCTTAAATTAACTGTGCTCTCCCTGTATAGAAGCTCATACGTATAAATTGTCAGCAGCGCAGCAATGCACTATTGGGAGCTAGCTGCTAATTGATGGTTACATACAATTGCCTAATATCATTGGCTCACTAGATGGGGTCGGCTAGCTCACACTAGTGCATTGCTGCTCTGGAGCTGACGTTAGCTATGTGTTTAATAGTTAATAGTTTAATAGTTATATGCAAACATGAGAGAAATAATAAAATGCTCTAATATATTAAAGCATATTCTTTTCATATTTTATGCCCCTTTAATAGTTTTTACATCTTTGTTTATTGCACACTATTAAAGTACCTGCATGTTATTAGAACAGATTAACACCTTGTTTGCAGCAAATAGTTTTCAATAATCAAACTTCATCTATCAGTTTCCTTATTTTGAGGATCTCTACTGGAGATAACAGGGTTTGTCCCTGTCATTGTGTTAACAATATCTCAATTGTTTGGCCCCAGGTAGGCTCATATGATACTTTCTTGAAGGCCGCCTCTTATCGGAATGAATTTTGACAGGTTTTTCCCAACTAGAGGGTGTTAGTTCATGTGTGCCATATAGATAACATTGTGCTTATGCCCGTGGAGTTACCCAGGAGTCAGCACTGATTGGCTAAAATGCAAGTCTGTCAAAATAACTGAAATAGGGGGGCAGTCAGCAGAGGCACAGATACAAGGTAATCACAGAGGTAAAAAGTATATTAATATAACTGTGTTGGTTATGCAAAACTGAGGAATGTGTAATAAACGGATTATCTACCTTTTTAAACAATACAAAATCTGGTGTAGACTGTCCCTTTAACACATATAATCACTGCAGTGTAAAATGAAGCATGCATAGTCCGTCAAGACTTGGTGACAGGTTGTAGCAATAGCTATATTTATATATAAAGATAACAGATGTCTTGTATAAATATAGAGGTTACATTTGTTGATGATACAAGTCAACTAAATCTCTCTCTTACAACCATCAATCAAATGAATGTGAATAAATTATCATGTGTAACTTTCCTTCCAAGAAAATGCACTCAAACTATAAAGTTATGTGTAACCTATGTACTGCATATTGTAAGCCTAACTTTCCCCAAGTGAGCAGTGCGTGAAATATGATGAAACTAGATCTGTAACAATGTACAAACTATTTAATAAAGTTAGCTGCTCTTCTTCAACAAGAAGACATGGGTAGAAAATATTATATTTATACTAAATGGATACTAAAGTCTAATAGTTGTTGGAATGAACTGATTGGCTCCTGGGGGACTGCCTGTGTCACTAGGAAGGGAACAGGACACCATAAAAGCTAGGACGTTCCATGCAATCCTAAAGACGTTAAAGCTCAGGGCTTTTAGGACAGCATGGAATGGTCTAGGGCAAAGGTTTTCAAAGTCTTGCACATTGGGCCCCCCCTTTGGCAAAAACTTTCAAGTTGAGCCACCCTCCCCGCGCAAACACACATACGCTAGCACACGCACAAGCACATAAACACATGCATAAGCACACATGCACAAGCATACAGGCACATGCACACGCACGCACACATAAGCACACATGCATAAGCACACACACACACACATCTACAAGCATACACACACATACACATGCACAAGCACAGACACATGCACAAGCACACAAGTACACACATGTACAAGCATACACACACATACACATGCACACACATGCACAGGCACACACACATGCACAAGCACACACATAGGCACAAGCATACACACATGCACAAGCACACAAAAGCACAAGCACACACACACATACACATGCACAAGCACACACACATGCACATGAACAAACACACACACATGCACAATCGCACACACATGCACAAACACACACAAATCCACAAACACAACCAAGCATACATGCATAAACATGTGCTGGCTGTTCCCACTGTACAATATAGATATAATATTTGTATAATGAGTATGACAATATTATATCTATATAGCTGTGAGGAAAAATCTTATTATACAGGGGGAACAGCCAGCACATGCATCCGTGTACCAGCTGAGGGCCATCATAGTTAGAGCAAGTTCAGTGCTCACCAGGAGGGTCACAATAAGGGCTGCGGTCACAGAGACAAGGAAACTATCATAAGAGCCCACTTCTTGGCCGTCTGTACTTACGGCAATGATCCTCAGTCTCCTTGTCATAGTGCTGTTCCGTGGGGAGTTTGGCAATGAACAATAATAAAAATGAAAAAAAAAAAACACTTCCGCTCCTGTTCCCGCGCCTCCCCTTAAGAGCACAGTTTGGGAACTATTCTTGCAAAACTGCTGCAATGTAGTGCTCCAAACACATGCACACTCCTAAGCCAGCCTACCTGCTTTTCAATAAAGGATACTAAGAGAAAGAAGCAATTCTGATAACAGAAATAAATTAGAACATTTTAAAATAGTATACTCTGTTTGAATCAAGAAAATTGGAGTTGTATTTCCTGTAAACTTTTTTTCATGCAAAAATATTTATAACATGTAAAAAAGTGCTCTTTTATAGTCATGATTGACCATTTAAGATTAATGTCCCATTAAAGTCTCTGATTTCGCATTTTACAAAATAAACATTCATTGGTGCCAAGGAACTCCATTTTTAGAAACAGAGAAAAAAATCTAGAGGCACTGTAAGTCTTGTCTAATTTTCTTCTGCTGGCAGAATAATTACTGAAATATCAGGACAACATTAAGAGATGTCACTGTTGTATTTGTATCACTGGATTATGTATTAAAGGGACATTCATCTTATAAAAAAAAAACACAAAAAAGTTTCATTTTTTGCAATAAATAATGTGCTTACATTACTTGTTTTGCTTGGTTTTTTTCCTCACCCTGCAACATTCTACATAGTGATTGCCTGTTCAGTGCAGGAGTTAATTTATATTGGTCCCTAATTTGTTACAGCAAAGGAGGTAAGATAAATATACCCCATATTCAAGGGATTTTCCTTGGACTGTAAAAAATACACATTTTGCTGATGAAACAGAAGTCTTAAAGGGACATTGAACACCTCTTGCTTTTGTGAAAAAATGTGCTTTGTCTCGTGATCTTTACAGAGGCTAAAAAGCAAATTAAAATGATGCAACTTAAAGGGACATTAAACCTAACATGTTCCTTTATGATTCAGGTAGAGCATACATTTTTAAATAACTTTCCAATGTACCTTTATTATCAAATTTGTTTCATACTCTAAGTATCCTTTATTGAAGGAGCTTCAATGCACTACTGGGGGCTAGCTGAACATATCACTAAACCAATGACAATAAACATATATCTGCAGCCACCAATCAGCAACTAACTGTCAGCTCCTGAGCCTACCTAGGCATCCATTTCAGCAAAGGATACCAAGTAAATTTAGCTAATTAGATAATAGAAGTAAATTGGGGGGGGGTGGGCACTCTGCAGAGACTTAAATACAAGGTAATCACAGAGGTAAAAAGTATATTACTATAACAGTTTTGTTTATGCAAAACTGGGGAATGGGTAATAAAGGGATTATCTATCTTTTTAAACAACAAAAATTCTGGTGTTGACTGTCCCTTTAAATCTAAAATCTTGTGGCCAATCGCATTTTGGTATTTAATGCTACCGGTAAAATGATCTATATTATTTTTATTTTTACATTGAAAGTTTAGTTTTTGTCTATAATTTGCATCTACAGAAGTCACAAGAACAATGAACTTTTTAAGTATATGTTACTAAATATTAAATGATATGTATGTTACTATTACCCATAAAAATTCCAGAAAATTATAGCAATTAGTAGAGGTCTGGCAGTCATCTAGCAGTGTACTGCTTAAGGCCAAACTGATTGATATCAGACGTCAGTTAACCTGATACAGATGTTGATACATTACCTGTCAGCATACAGGGCCGGCTAGCTATAATATATGGGGTGTGCGCACTAAAGAGGAAACATGCTTGTGGTGTAGACATCTGCAGATATACAACATCTCAGTTCACCATCAGGTGCCTAGTTTATTCGACCTTAGGTCAGAAATGTCAAGGGGGTGTAAGATCCAAAACATGCAAGGATCATGTCTGAGATCAAATATGAACATATGACCTGATATCGGATCAGGCTGCTCAGGAAATCAGTAAGAATCAAATAAACAGATTTTTTTTCCCCCAAGAATGGTCTTACATTATAGTAAGAATCTCTCGGTGGATACTCTATTTGCAATGTAAAACTAAGGTTCTTTCATATATATTTTAGAACTAAATTACTCATGTAAAGCATTTTTCATATCATGAACATAAATAACTGCTGTGTAGCTCCAATTGGGCCCTTAAGCCAGAGAGCCCTGCTTTCTTCTGTATACTGAATATTTGTAAACATATTTGCTACTAAATACTGGATATTTACAAACATATGCACACACCATACATACGGCTGGAGAAATATAATTATAGTTTACTAGTAGGAGAGAAAAAATTAGTAGCCGTCTCAATATTAAATATAAGAACACAGTGTTCCGCCCAGGACCTATTAAGGGCCAGATTAAAAGTGGAGTGGTATTTAACGCTCCCACTCAAGCGCTAACTCCGCTAGAAGTTTTTGCATGCATCAGGTAGTGCTCTATATATGTATGCATATGTATTTAGGTGTTTATATGTATATATATGTCTGTAAATACATATATACAAATATAAATACATAAATACATCTGTGACCACACACACATATATATATATCCATACATATACATATTTAGACATGTATATGTATGGATCTCTATGTTAAAGCCCTTTGCCCGCCTTTTTTTTCTAACACCTGAGACCTCATATCTTTGAGCCCTTATAACTTTTTTGTGCATATTTTTTAAATAATATTAATTAGATGGTGTTATTATGAGTTTAACTGTAGTCTGTAATGTATTTTTCATGTGGTTTGAGACACTTTTTTGTTTCGTGAAACAGTTAACCAGAACATTTACGGTAATCATTCTAGCGAAAATCACGATTGCGCTCAAGCAATTGCATTTACTTTCAACTTATAATACGATCGGTAAACCCGACGCGCGCAAACACCCTCAATAAACCCCTTTTGCTCATGCGTAACTGTTAACACAGAGTTTAATGTCCCTTTAAGGGTCTGAATACTTATGTCAATGTGATATTTCAGTTTTTTTCTTTTTAATACATTTGCAAAGTTAAAAAAATCTGATTTTTGCTTTTTCCTTATGGGGTATGGAGTGTAGATTGATATGGAAAAAAAAAAAATTAGCATAAGGCTGCAACATAACAAAACATGAAAACAATAAAGGGGTGTGAATGTACTGTATACTCCATGTCACAAAAATACATTTAATATACTGCAATTTAATACAGTGAGCGCTAGCCTTCAAGATAAATATTGTTAATATGTAAAATATTATATAAAATATATTGTAAATATGTTCATTTATTTTAAGGGACATAAAAAAATATATTCTTTATTTTATTAAACAGCCCCTTTCTCTCAGTTAACAAAACATTTTTGATTATGTTGTTCCTTTCACTGCATGCATTTTACACTACAAGCAGGTAAGACAAATACTATGCAACACAAAACTGTTAATCATATTTGCGATGTGTTTAGTCATTTCTGGGCAATTAGTTACATTGAACAATATAACTTACCAACACAGGAAGACAATGTGGAATCGGGCACAAACCCTGGTTTGCACGTGCATCTGTAACTTCCAATAGTGTTTAAGCATTCGCCATTAGGACAAATTCCTTGCAAGTAACATTCATTAATATCTGCACAAAAATATATATATATACATAAAATTGGCCACATTCTAAAAAATTGTTTTTATTTTAAATTGTAATATCTCCAACTAACCAATATGTATAACATAGTAAAACATGCCAAGAATTCTAAACTTCATTTTAATAAAAGAGACAGTAAAGTCAAAATGAAACTTTTGTAATTCAGATAGACCATGCAGTTTTAAATAACTTTCCAATTTACTTCTATTGTCAAATTTGTTTTGTTCTATTGGTATCCTTTGTTGAAAAGTATACCTAGGTAGGCCCAGGATCAGCGATGCAGTACTGGGATCTGGCAGCTAATTGGTAGCTTTACATATATGCCAGTAGTGCGCTGCTGCTGCTTCAACAAAGGATCCCATGAGAATTAAGCAAAATTGATAATAGAAGTCAAATTGAAAGTTGTTTAAAATTGCATGTGCTATCCAAACCGTGACAGAAATTTTTTGGGTGTTTTTATGTCCATTTAAAGAAATATCTGTGTAATATTTTTTAAAAGTAAAATGTAATTTTTATTAATTTACATAGACAGTAACCACATGTACTATAGTAAAAACTATACAAAAACTAAAATTACGTCACAGTAGTGTTTATCTTGTTTATTACAGCTGGCCCTGTTATTACTAAGGTAACAAATTGCCCCTTAATTGTCAGCAAGTAACATTTTATTAACGTGCTAAGAACAAAGGTACTAGGCGCATCTTATGGTCATGATATATGTTTTATGTAACATTGCTCACAATGCACACATCATTATAGACTGATGGTCAAATAGCTTAGTCATAATATAGCTCCTGGGCAAATCTTTTGTATTACTTTTTTTTATATGTGGCTAATAATATATGTGTGTGTGTGTGTATGTATATATACACTCACCGGCCACTTTATTAGGTACACCTTGCTAGTTTGGTCCCCCTTTTGCCTTCAGAACTGCCTTAATTCTTTGTGGCATAGATTCAACAAGGTGTTGGAAACATTCTTTAGATATTTTGGTCCATACTGATGTGATAGCATCACGCAGTTGCTGCAGATTTGTCAGTTGCACATCCATGATGCAAATCTCCCTTTCCACCACATCCCAAAGGTGCTCTATTGGAATGAGATCTGGTAACTGTGGAGGCTATTGGAGTACAGTGAACTCATTGTAATGTTCAAGAAACCAATTTGAGATGATTTGAGCTTTGTGACATGGTGCATTATCCTGCTGGAAGTAGCCATCAGAAGATGGTTACACTGTAGTCATAAAGGGATGGACATGGTCAGCAACAATACTCAGGTAGGCCGTGGTGTTTAAACAATGCTCAATTGGTACTAAGGGTCCCAAAGTGTGCCAAGAAAATACCCCCCACACCATTACACAACCATCACCCGTCTGAACTGTTGATACAAGGCAGGATGGATCCATGCTTTCATGTTGTTTACGCCAAATTCTGACCCTACCATCTGAATGTCGCAGCTAAAATCGCGACTCATCAGACCAGGCAAGGTTTTTCTATTGTCCAAGTTTGGTGAGCCTGTGCAAATTGTAGCCTCAGTTTCCTGTTCTTAGCTGACAGGAGTTGCACCCGGTGTGGTCTTCTGCTGCTGTAGCCCATCTGCTTCAAGATTCAACGTGTGCGTTCAGAGATGGTTGTAACGAGTGGTTATTTGAGTTACTGTTGCATTTCTATCATCTCGAACCAGTCTGCCCATTCTCTTCAGACCTCTGACATCAACAAGGCATTTTCGTCCACACAACTACCGCTCACTGGATATTTTCTCTTTTTCGGACCATTCTCTGTAAACCCTAGAGATGATTGTGCGTGAAAATCCCAGTAAATCAGCAGTTTTTTAAATACTCAAAGTCACTTAAGTCCCCTTCCTTTCCCATTCTGATGCTCGATTTGAACTTCAGCAAGTCATCTTCACCACGTCTAGGTGCTTAAATGCATTGAGTTGCTGCCATGTTATTGGCTGGTTAGCAATTTGTAGTACCAAGCAATTGAACAGGTGTACCTTATAAAGTAGCCGGTGAGTGTGTTTTTATATATATATATATATATATATATATATATATATATATATATATATATATACTGTATATATATATATATTTATGGTAATAAATCAGTTTATCTAATAGATATTTATTCATGAGCATATTGCCACAAGCAGAAAAGATAGTGAAAATACCAAGTCCACTAGACAAAGTTAGTAATGGGTACCCAAAATATATAGTAGGGAGCTCACTGTTAGTTGTAAGCCCAGAGTTGAATGACTCATTCAGATTTAACCTCTTATTCCCACTTGTTATCTCCAGCTAGTGCGTGTATTCAATGTGCACCCCCACGGCTGTTAGCTTGCAGTTGTTAGTGTGATTAGCTTCCAGTTTATGCCGCAAGTTATACCTTTGAGTAGACGCACTAGCTGGACATAACAAATGGGAATAACTATACACCGCATATGTGGGAAACAGAGGTTAAATCTGAATGAGTCATTCAACTCTGGACTTACAACTAACAGGGAGCTCCCTAATATATATTTTGGGTACCAATTACTAACTTTGTCTAGTGGACTTGGTATTTTCACTATCTTTTCTGCTTGTGGCAATATGCTCATGAATAAATATCTGTTAGATAAACTGATTTACTAACGTTATTGTTTTGATTTATAATAATTGAATCCGACAAGGTTTGTGCTGGGTAAAGATATACTGAACTACTAGTTCGTTCTTTTTTGAAGTTTCAATTTAAATTATTTATATCTCCAAGCACTGTTTGTCTGTTAATACTTAACAATACAGGTAAATATGAATCAGGATAATTAAAATAATTTTCTGGTGCCAGTCTAAACATATATAATATATATATTTATATTCAGGATGATACGCTCATTCCTCAGCGTTTAACTGCCTCACACTGCAGCCTAGGATGTCAGTGTCTCCAGGTGTTATAACAAACACCGTGCACACAGGGCTTTCCGGATGCCCTGACTGTCTGCTCATTTGCCTGGGAAGGAGGACAGGTTATGCTTCGGCTGTAATGTCGGACCTGTCAGCTGGTACCTGACGCGTTTCCCCCGGTCAGCGGCCGGGCTTTTTCAAAGGTGATAAAGAACGGATAGCATGTTCCTAAGCGCCCTTGGCTTTTAAAGGGCTGATGACCAATCAGAGTTGATGGGTGTGTTGGTTATAACAAATCACAGACTACCGATGCTGACCAGGGGAAACGCATCAGGTACCAGCTGACAGGTCCGACGCCACAGTCGAAGCATAACCTGTCCTCCTTCCCCGGCAAACGAGCAGACAGTCAGGGCATCCGGAAAGCCCTGTGTGGACGCTGTTTGTTATAACACCTGGAGACACTGACATCCTAGGCTGCAGTGTGAGGCAGTTAAACGCTGAGGAATGAGCATATCATCCTGAATGTTGTTTTAATTTTTTTATCTAGTAAGTGCAACATAAATTGTGTGCATTTTGTTTAAATAAAATTTACACTTGAGTCTTTCCGTGCGCTCTCTCTTTTTCTTCTCTTTACATATGACTGTCTCTGAAACTGAGGTTTGGATTCACCTGGTTTGATTGGAGCAGCACAAGAAAGTACTCGTGATTGAAGATTTAAAGTGATATCAACTTGTATCAGTCATCATCTTTCATCAACATTTTTTTTGGGACATACTTGTGAACTTTTGTTCTATATACATTTGAAAAGTAAAAGGTATTGTAAAATATAAATGACACATGTGCTAACAATTTACATATATTGGTAAAGTACATACTATTTTGAATATTCTGCAGTGACTATTTATACAGTCAAGCAAGTGATTGGTATAGCCAGAACTAGATCTTTTTTCCAGTCATGTGACTGCTATTGAAAAGCATTGAGAAGCAGTGCATTTATTAAAATAGCCAGTAGGTGGAGCTGTCTGCTTGTGTTGCAGCAAAGCCAAGCAAGCTGAAATTAATCAATTTAACCAAACCTGAGCTATCGAGCAGATTTCAAAGGAACAAGATCTTCCTGTCTATAAATCAGTCCAGATTGGAATGCATAGAAAGAACTGTTTGCAGAAAAATGCAAGTGAAGTCTGTGTTGTGTGATTATTTTATTAGGTTTATAATGCTGTTTAGCATTTAAAGTCTTCATTTCAAAGCTTTAAAAATAATGTATTAGGTGTTACTTATGACAATTTTGAGAGGGGTCTGGAACCTATCTCCCTCACTTCCCATTGACTTACATTATAAACTGGGTTTCAATTTACAACGGTTTCGATTTACAACCATTCCTTCTGCAACCTAACCCCAGCGTAAACTGAGGGCTACCTGTATATAGATACACACAGTTTTTGTATGTGGATATTTGCACATATATATACTCTATCATAGTACGGTTCATCTAACATATAGCGCAATTTATTTCTTTTAGTGTTATATATTTATATATACTTGAATATATATGCACACACACATATATATATATATATATATTTAAGAGAGAGAGATAGAGCTTGAATAATTGAATAATGGAAAAACTTATTTAACTTTTGAAGTTAAAGAGGTTTAATATCTCTATTATCTTAGGTAAGTAAAATCTACGTATAACCGATTCTCACAATAATTGGGCCCAGAGAGGAAACCACTTTTCATAATTAACTGTACTGTAGAGCTTTTGTCAATGTATAATTTAAATAAATGGAAATAATATCTGTGTGTATATTCATCAACAATAGCTAGCTGTTATGTTTAAGTAATTATTGCATTTTTTTTTATCTTTCTTTGAAGGAAATCCATTATACAAATTAGGTAAATGAAAGGAAATAGGTCCAAAAAAATGACTAGGGAAGAACATTTATTAAAATGGGCAGCAAAACAAAACACTGACCAAGCTAATTGACTTTCACTCTTTTATGTAATGTGGCGTTGGCATCACTTCAATAGAATGGGTAGTCTGCTTCCTGAGAAAATGATCCAGTGCCAAGTGCACTCTCAGGGATACATATGTGGGCAGAAGCTCAGGACAATGTGCTCAAGCTCAAAAAGGGGAAATTCCTGGATTAGCTCAGCAATGTACTGGGAAGTCTACATTACTCATATAAAAGAGTGTATGGATATTTGTGAGCGTATATGTGAAGTTTATGCTATTAAGGGACATTCATTATAGTAGGTGTTTTTTGTATTAATGGCTTCAGCCTATCTCCCTTTATCTCCCACAAAGGAATTAAACACATGGGTAAAGGCACGCATAGGAGCCACAAGCATTGCAGCTCTTCAGCAGGAAATCAACAATGATTGGCAGGTTACTGCATCTGACACTAATGACAGGCTCACATGTGGTTCCTGGGGACTTTATTGCTTGTGGCTACTAAGCAGGACTTTACATATGTTTAGCCTTTTGCTGGGGCACATATAGATAAGGATTCGTCACAAACCTTTAGAAACGTTTATCTAATGATATTTTTTTACAAAGTCAAACATGAAAGTCTTTGGGTATTTCTTTGGGTAAATAATTTGATAACCTTTTCTAAAACATTGTGGGCAACCCCATAGTCAGTTATGATCATTAACGCAAGTGTTACGTTTTAGCAAACATTTGTGTATTAGACTCACCCAATTAATCTTGGTGATGTAGCATTTTAGGTTATATACCAAAAATAATATAACGTATTTTATAGGAATAAATAAAGGGGCGACACAAATAGCTAGCTTGTTATAGGGACACTTTAAACTTTAGTAGCTCACATTTTGGGCTAAAAGAGTAGTTACACTTAAAGGGACAGTAAACATAGTTATTAATGTTACATAATTCTGCACCTGTAAAAAAATAAAGAAAATTCAAGATTTAACCTTCCAAAAGTTTACTTATTTTGGGGGGTTCTGTAACATTAATTACTACATTTACTGTCAATTTAAAGGGACATGAAATTCAAAATTAAACTTTCATGGTTCAGATAGAGCATGTTATTGAAAGGCACTTTACAATTCACTTCTATTATCAAATTTACTTTGATCTTTTTTATCCTTTGTAAAAAAAGCATATGTAAATATCCTCAGCTTCAGCAATGCACTACAGGGTGCTAGCTGGTGATTGGTGGCTACACACACTTGTCTCTTGTTACTGGCTCGCCAGATGTGTTCAGCTAGCTCCCAGTAGTGCACTGCTGATTTGGAGTTGACTTTAACTATGTGCTTAATCCTTTTTCAGGGGTTAAACAATAGCAATAGTTTAGTGATAAAATGTTATATCAGAGCATTTTCCTTTTGCACTTTTATGTCCTTTTAATTAAACATTTGTTGATCCTCTGGAAAGTGAATAATGCACTGCTGATTCCCTCATTCCCTATTGCCCTTCTATGCCTTACTCCTATATTGGGTGTGGATAGTCTGCAGCTAATCTAGATAAAATGGAGACGTGATGCATTTGAGCAGTGATGCACATTTGCTCTGCCAGATTATCAGTAAAGCACTTTTTACAAGGGCAAGCAGTAGTTTAACTCAACCTCTTAATGACCACGACGTACCTTGTATTTCACTGGTCATTACGGGTTTTCTTGGTTATAATAGTGCTCTATTAAAAATGCAATCCCCATAGAAAGACCAGCAACATACAGGATACATTGCTGGTCCTTAAGGGGTTAAAAATTCTTTACAATTTATATGGGCATACAAATTACATTGCTGGGGTCTACGAAAGTGTTTGCCCCCATATATTAAGTTTCTATACATAAAGGGACATTAAAAATAAATACTAGATTTAATGATGTATTCAAAACAAATATTAGCCTGACAATAATATATAGCTGTATTTTTAAAGGGACAGTCTACACCAGAATTTTTATTGTTTAAAAAGATAGATAATCCCTCTATTACCCATTCCCCAGTTTTGCATAACCAACACAGTTATATTAATATACTACGAAATGTATATATGAATATATTGCAAAGATATATTTTTACTACACATAATTAAACATTCTCAATTTACACTGATTTGTCATTTTACACTGAAATAGACTATGCGTTGCGGGCGGCTGAACAGCAAAATGTATAAGAAACTGAAAGGGTGATTATTTATATATTTTAGCATCTGCAATGATTTTAATCAATGAAAGTGCCCTTCATTTACTTTTTCATTTCAAATATTGTTGAGCCTATCTTTCAACTTTCAATCACTTTACATAACCTTTTTTTAGTTGATCCCTGTTTCCACAAGTTTATCATGGTTGTTAAACAGACATTAAACACTGAGGGCCAGATTTCAAGTGGCGCAATTTTTTTTGTGTGATTTTGCTCGTGCTCAAACACAACCGGAAATAAACTTTTAACACGCACGGATTAGTGTGTATATTACAAGTTAAAAGTAAACTCCCACAAGGGGGTTAAATACACAGGGGAAGTACTCGCTCGTGACCTGCAGATCCAATCAGGGGTTAAACACACAGTAGTGCAGACTCAATACTCTTACGATTAGATTCTCTAACAAATTAGAGCATGTCATTTTTAGATTATTATGGCCCTTTAAAGGGACAGCATAGTCAAAATTAGACTTTCATTCATATAAAGCACACTATTTTAAACAACTTTCCAATTCAGTTCCATTATCCAAATGTGCAGTCTTTTAAAGAATATACATATATGCCTTTTGTCATGGGCTGATAGCTATAACATGATGCAGTGAGAGGGAAAATAGAACTCACTTTAAAATTTAAATACAAACTGAAAGAGAATCATTCTTTCAGGAACGAACAACAGCTCAGTAGCTTGTCCTATGGCACGGTTACCACCTGGGCGTAAATTTTTCCCTCTTGTGCTTTTCAAAGAGGAGAACTCTCCTAAAGTATATCAATCTGATCCTGCCTAACAAGGGAAGTCCAGACACGAAATACCAGACAATCCTCCTCTGAACATGGAAAATAGCAACCCCAGACAATTGTTTCAGCCTCCTTTAGACTTTGTCATTGAGGTGCAGCCATATTCCTCTAGGCACATTGGGCAAGGAGTCCACGTCTGTTTCCCCCATCACCCTTAGGGAGACTTTCCCCAGGGAAATAATACAAATACAAACAGAAAGAGAAGCAGAAGAATAGACAAAAGCTCAGTCGCTTGTTAAATGTCTTGGTTACCACCTGGGAGTAGCTTCTTTAAGCCAAACTGTGGTTTTTCTACAGTGGAGAACTCTCCTGAAGTATATCAGTTTGATCCTCCCTAACAAGGTCAGTCTAGCCCCAAAATACCAGGAAATCCTCCTATGAACAAGGGAAGTGGCAACCCCATCACCCTTAAGGAGATTTTCCCCAGGGTCATAACATTTCTCAGAAATAAATCTACTACTGATTTGAAATTCAAGCTGAGTGCTTTTGCATTGTCTTTTTATTGTGCGTTTACTGATTATG
Organism: Bombina bombina; assembly: GCF_027579735.1. Lineage (NCBI taxonomy): Eukaryota > Metazoa > Chordata > Amphibia > Anura > Bombinatoridae > Bombina > Bombina bombina. The sequence goes on along the minus strand of NC_069502.1, from coordinate 917,785,039 downwards.
CCATTATACTGTGTTTAGTAGTCCTATATTTTTTGTGATTTAAGTCTATAATCTATGATACAATAAGGGCCAGATTATGAGCGTTGCAAGCGATAACGTGTTTATAGCGAGTGTTTGCACGCTTCAGAAGTAGCTCATTTATTAGAAGTTGAACGTAAACTACTTGGCTCAAGCGCAATTGAATTTAACGTGCGTCGGGTTATCACAACCTCAGAGCTCTGGTTAACTGCTACGCTCAAATAAAAAGTGTCACAAAATACAAGCAAAATACATTAAAAAGTACAGTTACACTAATAATAACTAAAAAATATTAAAAAAAATATTCAAAAGTTATAAAGGCTGAATATTTCTGTGTACATATGTATTTATTCATTAATGTGTTCTACTGTATACTTAGTGTACATATTTAACATTCCAATGTTCTTCACTTACAGGATGTCCTTTTTATTCTTAAATACTTATTTCTAATATTTCAATAATGAGCCTCTAGAATACTACATTCTCATGTGCGCTAACCCGACTGCGTTAAGATCTTAATTGAGAAAAGTGATGCGCAAAATGCATATTTTACATTCCTATGTTCTTCACATAGAAAATAATGTAATTTTAGTATATATATTTTACTCTTCATGTAATAAACATATCTATAACTATATATATCTATAGGAATAGATGCACAGGTATAGGTATATACACACATATATAGAAATAGGCATTTAAGAATAAAAAGGACATTATCCTGTAAGTGAAGAACATTGGAATGTTAAATATGTCCAGTAAATATACAGTAAAACACATATAAACACATAAGTATAAATATATCTTTTACCAAAATACCATCAGATATACGTAGAAATATGTATTTATAAATACGTAGAACATATTCTTTAATGTGAACAACATTGGAATGTGAAATATTAATATTTCAAGTTTGTTTAGCGCACTTGGGAAAATGCAATTGGGTTTGCGCATGAGTGTTAGTGTTGAGTGTTTTTTCCACTTTTTGCACTCCATTGAAGTCTATGCAAGAATACATTAACAGAATCACAATATTATAACTTCAGCTTTTTGTGTGCATCAAGTCTTTTTTTACTTTCAACTTGTAATACATGCTGTATCCAACGCACGCAAAAATATTTTACTTCTAGTACAGTTAAAGGGACATAAAACCCCCAAAAATTCTGTCATGATTAAGATAGTATTGCGGCCTATGATTAAGAGTTTATTAAGTAATTTGCAGGATACAAAACATGTTCTGAAGATAGTTGATGGAATAGTTTGGACCGCACAGTCTAGCTGGTTGACAGTAGATGTGGCCTCACTCTACTCGTCAATCAAGCATGATTTGGGACTAAAGGCACCTAAATACTTTTTGTGCCATCATTCTGATTGCACAACAGATTTTCAGAACTATGTATTGGAAATAGCTTCTTTTTTACTAACCCACAATTTCTTTGACATTGATGGTCAAATTTATCTGCAAAGATGTGGGACAGCCATGGGGGCCAAGTTTGCCCCCTCTTACACCAACCTGTTCATGGGTTGGTGGGAGTTGTCACACATCTTTGCAGATTCAAATCCCTTCAGGTCTAACATTCTTGTCTACAAACTTTATATAGATGACCTGCTATTTATATGGCAGGGCAGTCCAGATTCAGCACAGCAATTTGTGGAATGGATTAATAACAACGAGTTGGGCTTAAGATTTACCGCTGAGTATGATAAGCATTTGATCAACTTTTTGGATTTAAGCCTCAAAGGATTACCTAGTGGTAAAATTATAGTATTTCGCAAGCCCATCTCTGGCAACACATTATTAAGAGTGAATAGTTGTCACCCTAAACATGTACCCCATGCAGTTGCAAAGGGACAATTTATTCATATTAAAAGAAACTCTAAGGGAAAGATCAATTTGAAAAAGAAGCCCTGGAATTGAGCAACAGATTACGAGAAAGGGGCAATAAGAGGTCAGTCATTAACAGAGCAAAAAATGAAGTAGCACATTTAGACAGAAATTGCTTGCTTTAACCTCTTAATGACAACTGACGTACCAGGTACGTCATGCAAAAACAACCAGTTAATGACAATAGACGTACCTGGTACGTCAGTTGTCTAACAGAGTGCTGGAAGCGATCGCAATCGCTTCCAGCAGCTCTCAGGGTATTGCAGTTATGCCTCGATATGGAGGCATCCTGCAATACCTTTTTAGAAGACTCAGATGCGGAGAGAGCCACTCTGTGGCCCTCTCTGCACCGGTAGCGATGGTGCCGTTCGTTGGTGGGTGGGAGCGTAACAGGGAGGCGGGTGGGCGGCCCATCGCTACCCGGCATCCGGTTCCTGTAAGTGCAATGTGCACTCCGGGTGCCGGGAGCGTGTGGGGGGGCGCGCGTGCGCGCATTAGCCACTGACACCAATGAGGAGGGAAGAGGGGGGGGGGAGTTTTAAAAAAAATTAATATAAAAGGATCTGGGAGGGGGATGGGGGTATTGTGGGGGGCTGCTACACTACAGAAAACATTAAAAAGGGCAAAAGAAAAAAAAATACTTTTGTTTTTGGGGCAAATTGGGTACTGGCAGACAGCTGCCAGTACCCAAGATGGCGGCAATTAGGTAGGGGAGAGGGTTAGAGAGCTGGGGGGGGATCAGGGAGGTTGGGGCTAAGGCAGGGGACCATCAGAGCTAAAATATTTTATTTTTTTTATTAAAAAAAAACAAAAAAACTCCTTTTATTTAGTACTGGCAGACTATCTGCCAGTACTTAAGATGGCGGGGACAATTGTGGGGTGGGGGAGGGAAGAGAGCTCTTTGGGAGTGATCAGGGGGTGGGATGTGTCAGGTGGGAGGCTGATCTCTACCCTAAAGCTAACATTAACCCTGCAAGCTCCCTACAAGCTACCTAATTAACCCTTTCACTGCTGGGCATAATTTACGTGTGGTGCGCAGCAGCATTTAGCGGCCTTCTAATTACCAAAAAGCAGTGCCAAAGCCATATAAGTCTGCTATTTCTGAACAAAGGGGATCCCAAAGAAGCTTTTACAGCAATTTGAGCCATAATAGCACAAGCTGTTTGTAAATACTTTCAGTAAGAAACCTAAAATTTTGAAAAATGAAAATGTTTTTTTTTATTTGCTCGCATTTGGCGGTGAAATGGTGGCATGAAATATATCAGAATGGGCCTAGATCAATACTTGGGGTTGTCTACTACACTACACTAAAGCTAAAATTAACCCTACAAGCTCCCTAATTAACCCCTTCACTGCTGGGCATAAAACACGTGTGGTGCACAGCGCCATTTAGCTGCCTTCTAATTACCAAAAAGCAACCCCAAAACCATATAAGTCTGCTATTTCTGAACAAAGGGGATCCCAAAGAAGCATTTACAACCATTTGTGCCTTAATTGCAGAAGTTGTTTGTAAATAATTTCAGTGGGAAACCTAAAGTTTGTGACAAAATATGTGAAAAAATTAACTTTTTTTTTTTATTTGATCACATTTGGCGGTGAAATGGTGGCATGAAATATACCAAAATGGACCTAGATCAATACTTTGGGATGTCTTCTAAAAAAAAATATACACATGTCAAGGGTTATTCAGGTTTTCCTGACAGATATCAGGGTTCCAATGTAACTAGCGCTAATTTTGAAAAAAAGTGGTTTGGAAATAGCAAAGTGCTACTTGTACTTATTGCCCTATAACTTGCAAAAAAAGCAAAGAACATGTGAACATTGGGTATTTCTAAACTCAGGACAAAATTTAGAAACTATTTAGCATGGGTGTTTTTTGGTGGTTGTAGATGTGTAACAGATTTTGGGGGTCAAAGTTAGAAAAAGTGTATTTTTTTCCATTTTTTCCTCATATTTTATATTTTTTTTATAGGAAATTATAAGATATGATGAAAATAATGGTATCTTTAGAAAGTCCATTTAATGGCGAGAAAAACGGTATATAATATGTGTGGGTACAGTAAATGAATAAGAGGAAAATTACAGCTAAACACAAACACAGCAGAAATGTAAAAATAGCCTTTGTCATTAAGGGTAAGAAAATTGAAAAATGGTCCGGTCATTAAGGGGTTAAGACAAAAAAGTTTCTGAAAAAAAAAATCTTTTAAATGTGTGACATTCATTACCAACTATAGTGCACAGTATGATCAAGTGTGCAATATAGTTTGTAGGCATTTCAATATTTTGGCTGAGGATGATCTCTTGGTTTCTACAGTTGAAAGGAGAATAAGGTGTGCATATAGAAAGGCAAAAACTATTGCCAATTACGTGGCCCCCTCTCAATTTCCAAAACCAAGAGAGACTTATTCTTCCTGGCTGCACCATAAAGGGATGTTTAGATGTGACCTCTTGATGCAAACAATGCGAATATGTACTTATTAGTGATTATTTTAAATCTGCAGTAACACAAGAAGAGTTTCCTATCAGAAGTTGCCTATACTGTACTTGCAAATTTGTAAATGTATCTGATTACATGTACATCATGTTCCCTACAGTACGTGGGACTCACTACAAGAGATGTCAATTCCCATATAAGAGAGCACCTTTTTCTACTCTCAGTGTAGGCAAGGCAAAACCCCTTTGGTGCAACATTTTGTACAAATACATAAAAGAAAAAAATGAGTTTGCATGTTTTGCGATTGAGAAAATATCGGGGATAGGACAAAGTTCTTGGAAAGACAAGAAATGTATTGGATTTTTAAATTGAAGACCCGTGTACCCTTTGGGCTGAATTCGGAATACAACTTAATAAATTATTGGCAGTGATAATTTATTATCAATATCTGTATGCCTTATATTGTTGACCATTGTTGTAAATAAGATATTTATGTTCATTGATATTTGTATCTAACATTGTCTACATTTTCTAGCAAGGGTGTATCACACTTTAGGATATTATGTCTAATCCAAACAAGTAATAACTTACATAGTAGCATATCTTGATATATTAGTTCATCTTTAGTTTTGGTTAAGTTTGGCCTTTTATAAGGGTGGTTCAAATATATGGATTTAATGTAATTAATCTTGGACAGGTGAATTTGATATTATATCTCACATTTTAGGAGCTGCATATATATATAGTGAATCTTTGCACTTTAATACGTAGCATATATGCAAAAGAAATCTTTATATCTTTAAATAAGGGTGTGTTTTTGTAATTGTTTTTAGCCAATGAAAGGCATCATATGTCTTTAAATAGGTAATGTGTGCCAGACATGTCAGGCTATGACTATGGCTCGCGCCAAAACGCATATGCCTGTCTGACACACAGCCCCCCTTTGCACCTCTATGTTCTCTACTTTTAAAGGATTTGAATAAAGGCTGGTTTTTTTTATGGACCGATCATCTTCATCGTTTTCTGATTGTTGTTCTAAGCCAGTGATCGGTCCATTTGAGATTGGGATAGCCGGCTTGCCTCCTATTGGTGCCCAGGCCCACACGTGATCTCCTCGTCATTGGAAGTCGTGACGAATTGCAAGCAGCATGGTGTCAATGAGTGGTGGCAGTGGACGGAGTACTCTAGACGGACGCTGGAAGTAAATGGATGTGGATCCGTGAGTAGGCTCGGCAGCAGTGTTCCCTCTAAGACCAGATATGTGAGCAGCCCAGCAGTAAAACAGTTAATAAGGGGACCACACCTTGCAGTCTGCATTGTGTAGTTTTTACTAATTGCTCTAATTAACTATTTCACTCCTATGCCGCTCGCAAAACTGGTCTTAGAGTGAACACTGCTCGGCAGGGCTGTGTTTTCAATGTGTAAGTCACAAACACGCTGCATGAGAAGGTGAGTTAGAGCTTTGGAATCTTTGATTTTTGGCTTTAACTTGGAGTCACTTACATATTACAGAGGCAAGTCGTTTTTCCGCTATAAGTGGAAACTATTTATTTGCATTTTGGTATTACCCATTTCTTGCTGCATGATTCAATTTTAAACAACTTTCCAATTCACTTCTATTTTCTAATTTGTTTAATTCTGTTTGTATCCTTTGTTGAAGAAGCAGTAATGCACTACTGGGAGCTAGCTTATGCATTGGGTGAGCCAATACCATGAGGAATATATGTACAGTCACCAATCAGCATCTACTGAGTCTACCTAGGTATAGCTTTCGACAAAGAATATCAAGAGAACAAAACAAATTAGATAATAGAGGTAAATTTAAAATCACATGCTCTATCTGAATCATGAAAGAAAAAAATTGGGTTTTATGTCCCTTTAAACCTCAAGCGAGATTGTTAAAAAAGCGCTCCATTTCTAATCTAGCCCTAAGTGTGTAAAGTGTGAGTATATACGTTCTTAGAAATAAAAGATATTAAAATGCACTGCTGGAAAATACCAAATAGAGGGCACATATGACAGGAACTAAAACACATTGAGTACTTCAAATAATACAAGATATATCTGCAACAATTATTGTCACCACTTTCTATAAAAAGAACAGTACAGAACTTTCTTCAGCAGATGTACTAAGGTTCATGGAGATTTTATGAATATAAAATAAGAGTGCAAAACAACATCTGTGCCAGAGCACATTTTTGTTAGCAGTACTACATGAGGTTTATCTCATGAACTCTGGCATAAGAATACGTAGTGACTGATACTCCCCATAAGATAAAAAATATCCACCTTAAGAACCGGAAAGAAAGATCCTGACTAATTTCCTTACTGACTAATAAGTCAGAGAGACAATAAACAGACTGATATTACGTACACACATTTTAGGTGGACATTTCATGGATTTATGGAAGCTCGTTAGGCTGCCATGATGGTCTTGTTGTTCAAGTGAGACCATGTTTGAAGTTCATTGAAGCTCACTTCACCTGTCTTTTCTAGCTGATAGTTGTGTTAACTGTCCCACTTTGAAATATTAATATAAAATGTCTAAATATATTTAGTACATCAGCTTTGCAATATTTTTTTTTTTTTTTTTGGTGTCCTTTTCCTTTAATTTAATTCTGAATATTGTTGGCTACCAAAATTCCTGTTAAAAGTGGAAGTGCAGACACAGCTGTATTCCACACAGTTATTGGTTGCACACTCTAGTAAGCCATTTATAACTGTCCCTAATTGGACATGTATATGTATGTTAAAGCCCTTTGCCTGTCTTTTATTCTCTCTAATATGTGAGACCTCATATCTTTGAGCCCTCATAACTGTTTTTGTGTGCAATATAGTGTTATTATGAGTGTAACTGTACTTTGTAAGGGATAAAGTCCTTTTCGTTTGCGCGTAACTGTTAGCACTCCACTCGTGATCTGGTCCTTAGTGTTTAAAGGGACAGAAAACCCCAAACTTTTCTTTCATGATTTGGATAGAACATACAATTTTTAACACATTAGATAGAGTATTTTCTTTTCACAGGTTTGTGTTCCATTAAAGAGCCATTATAGACCATGTCAATTTAAGACTATTGACCCTACACTACTGTGTTTAACTCCAGCAAAACGCTGCTGATCCAATCGTCAGTGCTAGTTCCACATCTGAGTTATGCAACTAGTGCTGATGGTTGGATCAGTGTCGTTTTCCGCTATGGACCAACAGTGCTCTGTGAGTCCTAAGCGGTACTTCTAAGGGGGATAAACACGCATCTTGATAAAGCCTGTGTACAGGCGAAACGCGTTGATGGAATACGAATAATAGACATTGGAAGTGTATTAGTATTTGGCAAAACTCTGCGCAGAGTAATCAATATACACAATAGACTGCCACATCCTATTTCTAAAACAGCTGATCAGAGAAACACAGCCAAGAAACTGAGACTGCGGATAGGCTAAGAATCCGTATGTGATTACTATACGTCACACAGCACATCTGGAATCTACCAAGACAGCAAAGAGACACGCGAAACTCCCACCGCAGTTGTGGAGTCTGGCTGAAACAAGGTAACATACAGACTGGGGAGAAAGGTACGTCTTGAGCGAAGCCGTGAGAGGTATAAAGCCTGTAGAGTCGGATGTTGAGAAAGTACAAAGGTAACATCAATAATCTTGCATATGTTAAAGCCGTACACTATTTCTCAGTGGAACAGCGTCACTGTAGCTGTGTAAATCCTGAATTGAATGCCGATACTCAGAAAGTAAAAGACTTTATATCCGATGGTATCAACAGCGTATAAACTATGATTGGATCTAGTTCATATTATACTATACTAAGGTGGATTAAGGACTGACCCTAACATATATTGTGAGCAGAGCTTATCTAGTCCAATATATGTCTTCATAGAGACTTTTATTTATATGCCCTTTTCTTATATGCAAATATATGAAATATTGTGTAATGTATGCATTTTTTATATATATAAAATTTATTGAATCTTATAAGTGTGTTCATTTAAGGATAGTTGAGATACTGAGGAATATACACAGAGGTTCGCAATCTTACGTTAGTCATTTAGAGATACATCTAAACAAATAGTATCAATTTATGGGTCTTGGTAACATTATAATATAGATCACTAGTTCTATTCTCAGCAGTTATTGCGCCTCTCATAGATTTCTTTTCCATATAAACACGCAGTAGTCTAGGGTCGACAGTCTTAAATTTTTTTATATATATAATGGCCCTTTAATATATAGAGATAAGTCATGGACCCCAATGTTGCTCTAAAAATCTCTGAAAATCCCACAGCAACAATATCATTGTCAAATAGTAAAGGGGGATTGAGCTTCCAGTTAAGAGAATAATTGTTGTGTCATTATTTTGAATACTTCAATACTGTGGATATGGCAGTTTTGCTGCTGCAAATGTGTGGACAAATTATAGACAAGCATCTAATAGTTTATAGTGCATGTGTTTTGCTTTTATTCTGTATAGTAATCTGGATCACACAAATAAACTGACCTGCTGATAACTAGATTTTATACTGGCAACTCTGAAAAGCCAGCTCTTTATTAATAAAATATTCATAATTAACTTTCTAACTTATTAAAATACACCAAAGGCCTCATGTAACAAGTCCCTGTTTGTATAATACAGATGAGTGTACTGTGTTTAAGAAGATCCCTTTGAGTAACCTGATTGATTTTAGTTAAACATACCCCCATATATGCCTGTACTTATCATATCACCTCTCCCCCACCTGCCATAGCGTTTTGTTTTTTATATGTTAGCAAATGTGGTGATACAGCCAATCAGAAGCTGCACTGGTGTATCAGAATGCACTATTATTGCAGTTATGGGTTCTTACTGAAGGCAGTGGAATTGGGTACCTAATGCTTAAAGGGATAGAAAGGTCAAAAATGAAATGTGCATAGGAGCATTTCAATTTGAAATAGAAACATTTTTGCAATATACTTCCACTAGAAAAAAATTTTTGAATAAAAATTATTACTGTTTTTAAGCGGCATGTAGATTAATATATCTGGTGAGCCAATGACAAAAGCCTAATTGGGTATGTTATTTTAAACAAAAGATACCAATAGAGGTTCATATGCTAATTTCTTAGACAATAAAGGCCACCTCTTACCTGAATGCATTTTGACAGTTTTTCACCACTAGAGGGTGTTAGTTCATGTGTGTCATATAGAAAACATTGTGCTCATGCACGTGGAGTTACCTGAGAGTCAGCACGGATTGGCTACAATTCAAATCTATCAAAAGGACTGAAATAAGGGGGCAGTTTGCAGAGGCTTAGATACAAGGTAATCACAGAGGTAAAAAGTGTATTAATATAACTGTGTTGGTTATGCAAAACTAGGGGAAAAGGTAATAAAGGGATTATCTATCTTTTTAAACAATAAAACATTTTGAGTTGACTGTCCCTTTAAATTAAAGGGAAAGCCAACAACATACATCCAAATGTGTATTACAAAATGTATTTACATATTATTGGCTAGATTATAAGTGGAGCGCTAATTTATTGCACGCCCGCAAATGGGCAAATCTGCCGTTTGTGGGCATGTGATTAATAACCAGCCATTACAAGGGGCTGATTATTGCTACCGCAAGCTTGCAGTAGCAATTAGCGCTTATAAAATTAACCAGAGATCAGATTTCTGGTTAATTTTATCAATATGCCCCAAATGCCCTCAAAATACAGTGTAGTGTATTTTATAAAAAAATAAAAATTGTAACGTTTTTATTTTTTAATAAAATAACTGCACTAGGTATTTTGAGGGTAAATTTGGCCGGAGTGGGGTGTTAGAAGAAAAAGTGCCTTTACATTGCGGTCTATGGGAACTGTGTCAGACCTCTGGTTAATTTTCAAAATAACCCACAATTGCCCCTAAAATAAAGAATATTCTTTTAATTATTTATTTTTTAATAAAAAAAAACAGCAAAAAGCAGTTGGCAGGTGCGGGGTGTTATGAAAAAATGGCTCTGAAAATTGCCTTTACATAGCGGTCTATGGGACCTGTGTGTTCCCTGTAAATATATATATATATATATAAATAAATATATAGACTTATATACATATATATTTATGTGCTAATATGTGTATTTATACAAATTAACACATAAATATATATGTATATAATCATATACATATATATTTGCTTCCATCACTGCACTTACATTAGCGTTCGCTGGTATTACTTAGTGGAGCGCTAATATCACTTGCACGCAAGCGATTTTTAGCGCTCCACTTGTAATATGGTCCTATATGAGAAAGTATTTACATAACATATCTAATTAGCTGAAAATAAAGATCATAATGAAAATAGAATAAAAAGACAAATAAATAAATAAATAAATAAATAAGTGCAAAATCAATTTGTATAATGCTTAATCAGTAGTGTTAAACATGATACATTTGGCTATAAAGGATAAATCTTACTGTTTCTAAGAAATAGTCTTCTATAAATCATTAATTCTGTATTGTAAAGTGTAAAACATCCAAAAGACGAGTAGTGCTCATAAAAAAAGTAATGTAAATACAAATCAGCATATTATGGATAATAAAACAGAATTATCCAACAGAAGTTGCTATAAAGAATGCATTCTGTGCATTGGAGAAATAATTATTTATTTATTTTTTATTATAAACTAAAATTACAATAAATCACCAGTCATGGTATTATGCTGAGTGTTTGTTTCTTTAAAGTACATATAATAAATCATTTCTTGAAATGATAATGTAATTACTAATGTACAATGGGGACAAGTATATCAGCATTATTCCATATAAACAAACGTGACGGATGATTCTAAGCTTTAGCTGAAGGCACAACCGATCCTTATGACGGCAAAGAGATTTAAAAGGACATTAAAGGGACGTGAAATCCAAAATTTTTCATTTATGATTCAGACAGAGCATACATTTGTAAACAACTTTCCAATTTATTTTTATTATAAATTTTGGTTCATTCTGCTTGTATCCTTTATTGAAGGAGCAGGAATGCACTAGCTAGTTTAAAGGTTTAGTCTAGTCAAAATTAAACTTTCATGATTCAGATAGAGCATGCAATTTTAAGCAACTTTCTAATTTACTCCTAATATCAATTTTTCTTCATTCTCTTGGTATCTTTATTTGAAAAAGCAAGAATGTAAGCATAGGAGCCGGCCCAATTTTGGTTCAGCACCTTGGTTGGTGTCTAAATGTTGCCACCAATCAACAAGCGCTACCCAGGTGTTTAACCAAAAACGGGCCAGCTCCTAAGCTTACATTCAAATAAAGATATCAAGAGAACAAAGAAAAAATGATAATAGGAGTAAATTAGAAAGTTGCTTAAAATTGCATGCTCTATCTGAATCGTGAAAGTTTAATTTTGACTATACTATCCCATTAACATTTCGGTATGCCAATAACAAGAGGCACATATGTGCAGCCACCAATCAGCAGTTAGCTCCCAGTTCCCAAGCTTACCTGGGTATGCTTTTTAACAAAATATAACAAGAGAATTAAGCAAATTAGATAAAAGAAGCCAATTGGAAAATTGTTTAAATTGTGTGCTCTCAGTTATAAAAGAAAAAAATTGGGTTTAATGTCCCTTTAAAAACAGAATTTATGTTTACCTGATAAATTACTTTCTCCAACGGTGTGTCCGGTCCACGGCGTCATCCTTACTTGTGGGATATTCTCTTCCCCAACAGGAAATGGCAAAGAGCCCAGCAAAGCTGGTCACATGATCCCTCCTAGGCTCCGCCTACCCCAGTCATTCGACCGACGTTAAGGAGGAATATTTGCATAGGAGAAACCATATGAAACCGTGGTGACTGTAGTTAAAGAAAATAAATTATCAGACCTGATTAAAAAACCAGGGCGGGCCGTGGACCGGACACACCGTTGGAGAAAGTAATTTATCAGGTAAACATAAATTCTGTTTTCTCCAACATAGGTGTGTCCGGTCCACGGCGTCATCCTTACTTGTGGGAACCAATACCAAAGCTTTAGGACACGGATGATGGGAGGGAGCAAATCAGGTCACCTAGATGGAAGGCACCACGGCTTGCAAAACCTTTCTCCCAAAAATAGCCTCAGAAGAAGCAAAAGTATCAAATTTGTAAAATTTGGTAAAAGTGTGCAGTGAAGACCAAGTCGCTGCCCTACATATCTGATCAACAGAAGCCTTGTTCTTGAAGGCCCATGTGGAAGCCACAGCCCTAGTGGAATGAGCTGTGATTCTTTCGGGAGGCTGCCGTCCGGCAGTCTCGTAAGCCAATCTGATGATGCTTTTAATCCAAAAAGAGAGAGAGGTAGAAGTTGCTTTTTGACCTCTCCTTTTACCGGAATAAACAACAAACAAGGAAGATGTTTGTCTAAAATCCTTTGTAGCATCTAAATAGAATTTTAGAGCGCGAACAACATCCAAATTGTGCAACAAACGTTCCTTCTTCGCAACTGGTTTCGGACACAGAGAAGGTACGATAATCTCCTGGTTAATGTTTTTGTTAGAAACAACTTTTGGAAGAAAACCAGGTTTAGTACGTAAAACCACCTTATCTGCATGGAACACCAGATAAGGAGGAGAACACTGCAGAGCAGATAATTCTGAAACTCTTCTAGCAGAAGAAATTGCAACCAAAAACAAAACTTTCCAAGATAATAACTTAATATCAACGGAATGTAAGGGTTCAAACGGAACCCCCTGAAGAACTGAAAGAACTAAGTTGAGACTCCAAGGAGGAGTCAAAGGTTTGTAAACAGGCTTGATTCTAACCAGAGCCTGAACAAAGGCTTGAACATCTGGCACAGCTGCCAGCTTTTTGTGAAGTAACACAGACAAGGCAGAAATCTGTCCCTTCAGGGAACTTGCAGATAATCCTTTTTCCAATCCTTCTTGAAGGAAGGATAGAATCTTAGGAATCTTAACCTTGTCCCAAGGGAATCCTTTAGATTCACACCAACAGATATATTTTTTCCAAATTTTGTGGTAAATCTTTCTAGTTACAGGCTTTCTGGCCTGAACAAGAGTATCGATAACAGAATCTGAGAACCCTCGCTTCGATAAGATCAAGCGTTCAATCTCCAAGCAGTCAGCTGGAGTGAGACCAGATTCGGATGTTCGAACGGACCTTGAACAAGAAGGTCTCGTCTCAAAGGTAGCTTCCATGGTGGAGCCGATGACATATTCACCAGATCTGCATACCAAGTCCTGCGTGGCCACGCAGGAGCTATCAAGATCACCGACGCCCTTTCCTGATTGATCCTGGCTACCAGCCTGGGGATGAGAGGAAACGGCGGGAATACATAAGCTAGTTTGAAGGTCCAAGGTGCTACTAGTGCATCCACTAGAGCCGCCTTGGGATCCCTGGATCTGGACCCGTAGCAAGGAACTTTGAAGTTCTGACGAGAGGCCATCAGATCCATGTCTGGAATGCCCCACAGTTGAGTGACTTGGGCAAAGATTTCCGGATGGAGTTCCCACTCCCCCGGATGCAATGTCTGACGACTCAGAAAATCCGCTTCCCAATTTTCCACTCCTGGGATGTGGATAGCAGACAGGTGGCAGGAGTGAGACTCCGCCCATAGAATGATTTTGGTCACTTCTTCCATCGCCAGGGAACTCCTTGTTCCCCCCTGATGGTTGATGTACGCAACAGTTGTCATGTTGTCTGATTGAAACCGTATGAACTTGGCCCTCGCTAGCTGAGGCCAAGCCTTGAGAGCATTGAATATCGCTCTCAGTTCAAGAATATTTATCGGTAGAAGAGATTCTTCCCGAGACCAAAGACCCTGAGCTTTCAGGGATCCCCAGACCGCGCCCCAGCCCATCAGACTGGCGTCGGTCGTGACAATGACCCACTCTGGTCTGCGGAAGGTCATCCCTTGTGACAGGTTGTCCAGGGACAGCCACCAACGGAGTGAGTCTCTGGTCCTCTGATTTACTTGTATCCTCGGAGACAAGTTTGTATAGTCCCCATTCCACTGACTGAGCATGCACAGTTGTAATGGTCTTAGATGAATGCGCGCAAAAGGAACTATGTCCATTGCCGCTACCATCAAACCTATCACTTCCATGCACTGCGCTATGGAAGGAAGAGGAACGGAATGAAGTATCCGACAAGAGTCTAGAAGTTTTGTTTTTCTGGCCTCTGTCAGAAAAATCCTCATTTCTAAGGAGTCTATTATTGTCCCCAAGAAGGGAACCCTTGTTGACGGAGATAGAGAACTCTTTTCCACGTTCACTTTCCATCCGTGAGATCTGAGAAAGGCCAGGACAATGTCCGTGTGAGCCTTTGCTTGAGGAAGGGACGACGCTTGAATCAGAATGTCGTCCAAGTAAGGTACTACAGCAATGCCCCTTGGTCTTAGCACAGCTAGAAGGGACCCTAGTACCTTTGTGAAAATCCTTGGAGCAGTGGCTAATCCGAAAGGAAGCGCCACGAACTGGTAATGCTTGTCCAGGAATGCGAACCTTAGGAACCGATGATGTTCCTTGTGGATAGGAATATGTAGATACGCATCCTTTAAATCCACCGTGGTCATGAATTGACCTTCCTGGATGGAAGGAAGAATTGTTCGAATGGTTTCCATTTTGAACGATGGAACCTTGAGAAACTTGTTTAAGATCTTGAGATCTAAGATTGGTCTGAACGTTCCCTCTTTTTTGGGAACTATGAACAGATTGGAGTAGAACCCCATCCCTTGTTCTCCTAATGGAACAGGATGAATCACTCCCATTTTTAACAGGTCTTCTACACAACGTAAGAATGCCTGTCTTTTTATGTGGTCTGAAGACAACTGAGACCTGTGGAACCTCCCCCTTGGGGGAAGCCCCTTGAATTCCAGAAGATAACCTTGGGAGACTATTTCTAGCGCCCAAGGATCCAGAACATCTCTTGCCCAAGCCCGAGCGAAGAGAGAGAGTCTGCCCCCCACCAGATCCGGTCCCGGATCGGGGGCCAACATTTCATGCTGTCTTGGTAGCAGTGGCAGGTTTCTTGGCCTGCTTTCCCTTGTTCCAGCCTTGCATTGGTCTCCAAGCTGGCTTGGCTTGAGAAGTATTACCCTCTTGCTTAGAGGACGTAGCACTTTGGGCTGGTCCGTTTCTACGAAAGGGACGAAAATTAGGTTTATTTTTGGCCTTGAAAGGCCGATCCTGAGGAAGGGCATGGCCCTTACCCCCAGTGATATCAGAGATAATCTCTTTCAAGTCAGGGCCAAACAGCGTTTTCCCCTTGAAAGGAATGTTAAGTAGCTTGTTCTTGGAAGACGCATCAGCTGACCAAGATTTCAACCAAAGCGCTCTGCGCGCCACAATAGCAAACCCAGAATTCTTAGCCGCTAACCTAGCCAATTGCAAAGTGGCGTCTAGGGTGAAAGAATTAGCCAATTTGAGAGCATTGATTCTGTCCATAATCTCCTCATAAGGAGGAGAATCGCTATCGACCGCCTTTACCAGCTCATCGAACCAGAAACACGCGGCTGTAGTGACAGGGACAATGCATGAAATTGGTTGTAGAAGGTAACCCTGCTGAACAAACATCTTTTTAAGTAAACCTTCTAATTTTTTATCCATAGGATCTTTGAAAGCACAACTATCTTCTATGGGTATAGTGGTGCGTTTGTTTAAAGTGGAAACCGCTCCCTCGACCTTGGGGACTGTCTGCCATAAGTCCTTTCTGGGGTCGACCATAGGAAACAATTTTTTAAATATGGGGGGAGGGACGAAAGGAATACCGGGCCTTTCCCATTCTTTATTTACAATGTCCGCCACCCGCTTGGGTATAGGAAAAGCTTCTGGGAGCCCCGGGACCTCTAGGAACTTGTCCATTTTACATAGTTTCTCTGGGATGACCAACTTGTCACAATCATCCAGAGTGGATAATACCTCCTTAAGCAGAATGCGGAGATGTTCCAACTTAAATTTAAACGTAATCACATCAGGTTCAGCTTGTTGAGAAATGTTCCCTGAATCAGTAATTTCTCCCTCAGACAAAACCTCCCTGGCCCCATCAGACTGGTTTAGGGGCCCTTCAGAACCATTATTATCAGTGTCGTCATGCTCTTCAGTATCTAAAACAGAGCAGTCGCGCTTACGCTGATAAGTGTGCATTTTGGCTAAAATGTTTTTGACAGAATTATCCATTACAGCCGTTAATTGTTGCATAGTAAGGAGTATTGGCGCGCTAGATGTACTAGGGGCCTCCTGAGTGGGCAAGACTCGTGTAGACGAAGGAGGGAATGATGCAGTACCATGCTTACTCCCCTCACTTGAGGAATCATCTTGGGCATCATTGTCATTGTCACATAAATCACATTTATTTAAATGAGAAGGAACTCTGGCTTCCCCACATTCAGAACACAGTCTATCTGGTAGTTCAGACATGTTAAACAGGCATAAACTTGATAACAAAGTACAAAAAACGTTTTAAAATAAAACCGTTACTGTCACTTTAAATTTTAAACTGAACACACTTTATTACTGCAATTGCGAAAAAATATGAAGGAATTGCTCAAAATTCACCAAAATTTCACCACAGTGTCTTAAAGCCTTAAAGGTATTGCACCCCAAATTTGGAAGCTTTAACCCTTAAAATAACGGAACCGGAGCCGTTTTTAACTTTAACCCCTTTACAGTCCCTGGTGTCTGCTTTGCTGAGACCCAACCAAGCCCAAAGGGGAATACGATACCAAATGACGCCTTCAGAAAGTCTTTTCTATGTATCAGAGCTCCTCACACATGCGACTGCATGTCATGCCTCTCAAAAACAAGTGCGCAACACCGGCGCGAAAATGAGGCTCTGCCTATGATTTGTGAAAGCCCCTAAAGAGAAAGGTGTCTAAAAAAGTGCCTGCCGATATAAACTTATCAAAATACCCAGATTAAATGATTCCTCAAGGCTAAATATGTGTTAATAATGAATCGATTTAGCCCAGAAAAAGTCTACAGTCTTAATAAGCCCTTGTGAAGCCCTTATTTACAATCTTAATAAACATGGCTTACCGGATCCCATAGGGAAAATGACAGCTTCCAGCATTACATCGTCTTGTTAGAATGTGTCATACCTCAAGCAGCAAGAGACTGCTCACTGTTCCCCCAACTGAAGTTAATTCCTCTCAACAGTCCTGTGTGGAACAGCCATGGATTTTAGTAACGGTTGCTAAAATCATTTTCCTCATACAAACAGAAATCTTCATCTCTTTTCTGTTTCTGAGTAAATAGTACATACCAGCACTATTTTAAAATAACAAACTCTTGATTGAATAATAAAAACTACAGTTAAACACTAAAAAACTCTAAGCCATCTCCGTGGAGATGTTGCCTGTACAACGGGAAAGAGAATGACTGGGGTAGGCGGAGCCTAGGAGGGATCATGTGACCAGCTTTGCTGGGCTCTTTGCCATTTCCTGTTGGGGAAGAGAATATCCCACAAGTAAGGATGACGCCGTGGACCGGACACACCTATGTTGGAGAAAGTAAAACTAAATTGTCCTTAAATTAATTGAATCATTGAAAATGAAACACCATTACAGTATACAATTATTATTTATTTTCTTATGTTTGCTGTAAACAAAAAGTGCACTTGACCTATGCCCCCTAGCGAGACTGGAAGTCTGATTCTTTTACAATAAAATGCTGTAAATTGCTTGAACTAGCTACATAGTGCACAGTGATTGCTTAGAAAAACACACAAACTTATTTACAACTAGCACTAAATAGCTGAAAGGGAGATTAGATACTGAGAATGGGTTTTTAATCATTTGTTAGCACAATGTGCAGAGTGTTGCAAATACTTAAAGGGTCATGAAACCCAAAAAATGTATTTCATGATTCAGATAAAGAGATAAAATGAGTTTCCAATTTACTTCTATTATGAAATTGTCTTTGTTCTCATGTTATACTATGTTGAAGAGAGATCTAGATAGGTAGCATGCCCATGTCTGCAGCACTACATGACAGGAAATAGTGCTGCCCTCTAGTGTTCTTGCTAATGTATAACACTGTTGCAAAACTACTGCTATATAGTGCTGCAGACATGTGCACTATCCTGAGGTTACTTTCCTGTTTTTCAACAAAGAATAACAAGAAAATGAAGAAAATTTGATAATAGAAGTCAGAACTTTTTAAAATTGTGGGCCAGATTACGAGTGGAGTTCAAACATTTGCGTCTGAGCGATAAGGGGTTTATTGCGGGTGTTTGTGCTCATCAAACTAACCGCTCGTATTAAGAGTTGAAAGTTAACGTGATTGCAATCGCGATTTACGTTAGAATCATTACCGCAACTTCAGAGCTCTGGTTAATTGTTTCGCGAAACATAAAAGTTGCACAAAACACATCAAAAATACATTACAAAGTACAGTTACACTCATAAGAGCGCTGCGGAATCTGTTGGCGCTCTACAAATAACCGATAATAATAATAATAATAATAATAACATTGTCTAATAAAATTATAAAAAAAAAAATATTGCAGCACACAAGTTATAAAGGCTCAAGATAGAAGGCAGGCAAATACATACATACATACATACATGTCAAAATATGTATATATGTGTGTGTGTATATATATATATATATATATATATATATATATATATATATATACAGTATTAGTAAAATTCTACACTTTTTAGAAGTAAGAATAAGATAGCGCTTTCAGCTTCAGCTCAGCAAGGTCTATATATTTAGAATTGTGTCCAACTAGAATCAAATACAAATGAGCTTGTGCATGTGAATATTATGTGGCATATTCTAGTGTTAGGTAAAAGCTTACAAAATAAATAATAACACATTGCACATATGCTTTTTTTTACTAAGAATAATGAAATATTTTGGGCTAGATTACAAGTGGAGCACAAACATATTAGCATTATTGTGCATTAACATCTCTCAAGAACAATAAATAGTGGATTGATTTTTGAGATCATATTACAAGTTAGTTTTTATTGCACAAGAGATAGTCTAGAGCACGCTAAAGTGCAAGTGCACTAAATCCATCGCAAAATAGACTTCTATGGGGGTATGCCGTGAAATTCATGTAGAATATTCAGGAAGCCAATGGTGTGTTAAGCCAATGATGCTCAAGTAGTGGAGCTTGTAATGTAGTTCCAAGGCTGGATTGGCCTCCCAGGACACCAGGTGATTTCCTGGTGATCCGCAGCAGATAGAGCTGCCCAGCTACAATTTAAGGGAGTGGTGCTGCTGGTAATTCAATGCATCTGTATCACCTATCTTTTCTCCTTTATGCTATACAAAGTATCTTCTTGTAAGCTTTACTTCCTGGTATCATTCTAGTAGCCCTCCTTTGAATATCTAGTCAAGTCACACAATGAGACAAAGTGACACACTATTTTGAGTGTCATCTCCAGATCGCATTATGGGCTAGATTACAAATGGAGCGCTAATTTATTGTGCGCCCATAAACAAGTGGAGTACTAATTTATCACGCACCTGTAAACAGGCAAATTCACCCCGTTTACGGGCGCATGATAAATAACCAGCTATTACAAGTGGAGGATTATTGCTACCGCAAGCTTGCGGAAGCGATTAGTGCTCAGAAAATTAACCAGAGGTCAGACTCTAATTAATTTTCAAAATAACCCACAATTGCCCCCAAAATAAAGAATATTCTTTTATTTTATTTTAATTAAAAAAAAACTGCAAAAAGCAGTGTGTGTTCCCTGTAAATATATATGCATATGCTTATATACATATATATTTATGTGTTAATATTTGTATATACAGTACATATATTAACGCATAAATATATATGCATATATTCATATACATATATATTTACAATCTGCTGCCCATTGCTGCGAGACTTACCCCATTTGCTGCACTAGGTCTCACGGCATGAGAATGAGGCTCCCATTGGAGCGTATGGAACCACGCTCTTGTGAGCGCAAAGCTTGCGTGCACCTAACTTATAATAACAGCGCACGCAACTAAGTGGAGCGCAAATAGCGCTTTTGCAGAAGCGATGTTTTGCGCTTCACTTTTAATCTAGCTCAATATATACAGATAATCATTGGGATAAATTGGGTTATAGGGTGCCTATATAGCAACAAACTAACATAATTCAATTCTGAAAAAAATATTGGGGAAAGGAGTATCCCATTAAGAAAAATGAGGCGTGCACATTCTTCAGACTGATCAGAAAAAGTATGGGACGCCCTAAAAAAGTTTCAGCCTTGTAAAGAAGCTTTGGTTATAGTATTGAACTTATAATACCAGATTGTGCGTTATTGTTTGAGCAAGGTCACGCAAAAGATAATACATCCTGTGCTTTATGGGGAATTTCATTTTAAGCTGTATGCCCCTTTAATATAACTGCATAAAAAGATTCCAAATATCTTAGCAATTGGGAATGGTACAACATATATTTCAACAGGGTAAATAGATTTATATGAAATAGGATTGAACATTCTACCTAGAGAGCAAGCATACAATTGTTTATACCTCAACTAATATAAATCAACTAAGCTGCCTAAAGTAAAGGAAAATATGTTATCCTTTTGGGTAATATATTAATCATATTTTCAACCAGAATAGTCATTTTACTAATACCATATTGGCTGAGTGTGTATTAGAATTGAAATATTTGTTAATTCCAGGGAAGACAACCAAATACCTGGGATATTTTGTACTTGAAAACTATGTGTACAAGGTGGGAAGGGAACAAAAATGTAGGTAGCCATGCCAAAAGAACAGCATCAACACTCACAATATGCCAGATTTTCCAGTGATCGCAATCCTAAAATGCTTCCGCTATTAATACCCCTCAAGCTTGAAAGGATTATCTCCCAAAAACAGCACTAAATTGTTATCTTCATCATTAATATCTAAATTTTGTAAAACACTCAGGACTAAGCATAAATAAAATAAAGATTTCAAGGGTTTGAAGAGCCTGTTTGTTCATTGATTTGATCCTTTTTAATAGTGTGTAGTGATACTATTTGGTGACTTGTGCAATTAAAGGGACATTGTACCTATGATTACTCTTTAACAAAGGATATCAAGAGAACTAAGAAACATTGATAACTTTAGTAAATTGGAAAGTTGTTAAAAATGTTGTGCTCTATCCAATCCACGTAAGTTTAATTTTGACTTCACTATTCCTTTAAACTTAATTACCCAAATCTATATCTCTTTCCCAAGTATAACTTCCTCTTTAATTCAGTATTACCTATATACTTCAATATCTCAACAACAAAAAAACAACAACAAAAGGTTCAATTTTATCTTTTTTATCTTTTCTCTATAACATTTACAATATCAGAAATTTTATTTATATTAAAGGGCTTTGAAATCACAACTTTAATTCATTCCAGGACTCTGCACTTACCCTTAATTTGATTATATAAGCACTGGCAAGTCAGTACATAGCAATTAGTTCAATCAAAACACTTTTCATAATAGGGCTTTTGGCTAATTTAACCCCTTTGCTACTTGCCCAAAGTAGCGGAGAATTTTTAGCATTTTTGCTATCACTCCGTTTAAACAAAAATAGAGACTTTTTTATTTACTCATCAAAACTATATATATTTGTTTTCTTTTAAAACTATATATACTGTAAGTAGACTACCAGAGTTATTTATCTAGGCCCATTTTGGTATATTTGATACCACTATTTGCCTCCAAATACTATCATATAAAAAAACAAAAAAACAAACAAACAAATCTTTGGGTATTTCACTGAAATTATTTACACACAACTACTGCAGTCATAAGACAAATGGTTGTAAAAGCTTCTCTGGGGTACCCTTTCTTTAGAAATAGCAGAGATGCATGGCTTTGCAATTAGTTTTTGGAAATTAGAAGACCACATAGTCTTACCACACTGTAATTCCCTGCAATGAAAGTATTAACGACTTAGTTTGTACCTGATCTACCTGTATCCTACCTGATCCCTCCTAATATGAAGTTTAGGGCTTTTTAAATTTATTTATGTATTTCTGTAGTGTAGGGGTCTATCCTCACCCTCCCACCTCCCTAATTCCCCCAACAGCTCTCTTACCCTCCCCACTCCCACTGCCCACCACCATATGTGTTACTGGCAGCCAGTCTGCAAGGTTTTAAAAGTTTCTAATAAAAATAATCATGCAATAACATGACAGTGTTTTCACATCCTGTCCTAAAAAAAAGCCAACAGGCCAGGTTTAAAGTGGCATGATACTCAAATGGTGAAGCACTTGAAAGTGATGCAGCAAAGTTGTAAAAAGCTGAGTCGAAAATATTACCTTAACATAGGGTGACAATATTGCCGCTTTAAAAAGGGACACATATGAAAAATACATATGTCAGGGTTCTTATACAAAACATTTCTTTAAACAGCCCTCAAAACTGCCCTGACATATGTATTTTTCACGTGTCCCTTTTTAAAGCAGCAATATGGTCACCCTACCTTAACATCTCTAAGTAAAAAAGGAAATTTCCTCAGTATTCACATCCCATTGTAAAGGGAGTTT
The DNA here is from genome assembly GCF_027579735.1 of Bombina bombina. Classification (NCBI taxonomy): domain Eukaryota; kingdom Metazoa; phylum Chordata; class Amphibia; order Anura; family Bombinatoridae; genus Bombina; species Bombina bombina. The sequence goes on along the minus strand of NC_069502.1, from coordinate 917,762,242 downwards.
AAACAGCCAATCCTGATGCTAGTCCCGGGACTTGCAAGGGAGCGTGCATCTGGCATGTGCAGCACAGTCATGTTACTGTAACTATGAAATCTCACAAGATTTAAGTAAAATCTCATGTAATCACAGTAAAGCAAACTGTGATATCAGCACTGATGAAGCTGACTGATTTTTTTGTTTATTTCAACATGCAAGATACAATAGCTGATCTGAAGAAATTTTGAGGTAAAATATATTTTTTACCTTTTTTTTACATAGAGATATTCAGGTGATTTTTTTATTGCCTGCTTTTTACAGTTCTGTTGCATCCCTTTTCAAGTGATTTAGCATATGCATGTAGGTATTATGTCTCTTTAATGGGGTAAACAAACTAAGCATATAGTCAATGACTATGACTGAAGGTGAGCTCACATTGCTAAATACGTAAAATATGGTTTCAATCTATAATTAAAGAGAGAGATTTCATGGGGAGTGGCAGATTATAATTTTATAAAATGAAGATAGAGAGCAGGGTTTTGTGGTAGTTCTTTGTTTAAATAGCAGAAGAAGAATTATGATCAGATTTATAGGTTTTATTTATGTGTTGAAAATGTGTTAATCCCTTCCTATCGGGACTTATTTGTCTACATCGGAACAAAGTTCTGATGTAAACAAATAAGTAAAAATTTAAATCCCGCGATTGTTCATGCGATCACATGATTTCAATGATGGGGTCGGATCAGGGGGGATTGCCTATGACGCTAGGCACGCCCTTCAGCCCGATATCCCATTTAGGAAGCTGATATGGCTTCAGGACAACCAAACAGCTAGGAAATTCCATGTTGTCCTAACGGCGCTAAAGCTTAGCTCAGTTAGGACGGCATGGAACGTCCTAACTGCGGGAAGGGATTAATTGTATAATATTAAATGGTGTTTTGTTTTTCTGTAATGTCAATAAAAAAAAATATGACCTCTTATGGCTGCATGAGAAAAAACAGTGGAAAAATACCTCCAACTCTGTATCTTACCTTGACAAAATGTGGCATTGATCTTCTTGTAACCTTGAGGACATTCCATCATCTGAGAATATCCAGGATGACCTATAGTATACAACACACAATAAAATCAGTTTGTTCTTAGGATTAGGCTCAATAAAGGCAGGAGAACTGAATGCTCAACAAATTAAAGGAGCATGAAACCCAAATGTTTTCTTTCATGATTTAGAAATATCATGCAATGTTAAACAACTGTCTAATTTACTTCAATTGTCTAATTTGCTTCATTCTCTTTATATCCTTTGCCTAAAAGCATATCTAGATAAGCTCAGTAGCTGCTGATTGGTGGTTGCACATAGATGCCTCGTGTGATTGGTTCACCTTTTTGTATTGCTATTTCTTCAACAAATGATATCTAAAGAATGAAGCAAATTAGATAATAGAAGTAAATTAGTATGTTGTTTAAAATTGCCCTTTAATAATAAAAAAGACAAAGCATGTCTTTTACATGCTTAGTAGACGCTGGTTCCTCGGAAAGTGTGCGTATAAAAAAATGTGCACAATTTGAAAGGTTCATTGGAATTTTTTGTTTAAAATTGAATGCTCTATCTGAATCATGAAGGACTTTCAAATGAGTAATACAACCATTCTATCATATAACTTCACTTGGTACTATCTCCTTATAGAATGTCTTGCTGCTAAGCAGGTCACACAGAGGTTTATGATTGAGGTTTTACCAAGACATAATATAGTAGCCAGGATTCACTAATTACTAAGGTCTAGTTTCCATTGCATTACAGCATCACTAGTGTTGAACCAAATTTTTTTTTCTTTTATGATTCAGATAGAGCATGCAATTTTAAGCAACTTTCTAATTTACTCCTATTGTCATTTTTTTCTTTGTTCTCTTGGTATCGTTATTTGAAAAAGAAGGAATGTAAGCATAGAAGCCTGCCCATTTTTTGTTCAGCACCCTGGATAGCGCTTGTGATTGGTAACTACATTTTCTGAACCAAAGATGGGCCAGCTCCTAAGCTGTGCAAAGGAGGGCTACCAAAATGGTACATGGTCTAAAAAATAAAACTTACCAGGATAGGCTCAATGACCTAAATATGTATAGCTTAGAGGAGAGAAGGGAAAGAGGTGATATGATAGCAACTTTCAAGTACATTAAAGGGTTTAGTAAAACTGAGGCTGTGGGTATTTTACATAAAATGGAAAATTCAAGAACAAGGGGTCATGAGCTCAAGCTAAAGGGTAGTAGATTCAGGAGTAATTTGAGGAAGCACTTCTTTACAGAAAGAGTGATTGATTTATGGAATAAACTTCCTCAAGAGGTAGTAGCAACAAACACTGTGGGGGACTTTAAAAATGCATGGGACAAGCATAGGGCTATCCTACGAACTAGATAAGTTTATACTGTTAGGTAAGGTGGGGCAGACTTGCTGGGCCTATGGCTCTTATCTGCCGTCAATATCTATGTTTCTATGTTTCTTACATTCCTGCTTTTTCAATAAAGATACCAAGCGAACAAAGAAAAATTATAGTAGGAGTAAATTAGAAAGTTGCTTAAAATTGCATGATCTATCTGAATTATGAAAGAAAAAAAATGGGTTCAGTATCCCTTTCAGTGGCGTCACTAGGGGGGTGCGGGCCGCACCCGGGTGACACCCTCCAGGGGGTGACACCAAAAAAAAAAATTTTTTTGTTTTTTGTTTAAATTGTATTGAAATTCAAAGAAATACAATGTTGAGATACATAGATTATTTTATTAGAGGCTGGCATTTGTGAACATTAGTGGGACTGGGGAAGTTGTAGACACACAATTTTTTTGCCCCTTGAGCCAGTGCTGCAATTTCAACAAATAGTTTTCCCGGCTGCTTTTGCTTGTTTGTACTTTGCTCCTCCCCTGCCCAGTTTCACTATGAATGTTGTGGGTGTGCCGTGGGGCTTGCAAAGTTGCGCTGCTAGCCTAAACCTGCCTGCCTATCTGTGCTCACTGCTCAGTGACATGCGGCCCAGGGCTGTGCACTGACAGACTTGGAACAGAGTCAGTCAGAGAGCAGAATTTTCATAGTTTGCGCGCCTAAACCTTTTCTTCAGTGATTTATTTTAGAGTGCTCTGTTTATCTTTCATTTGATGTTCTGCTGAGCCAGGGAGCAGCTCTAGGCATGAGCTTCCTAATTAATGCAGTGCAGTTTACATATTTTGTATGTGTGTGTCTGAGTTTTTGTGTGTCTCAGTGTTTTTGTGTGTGTGTTTTTGTGTGCGTGTCTGAGTGTGTTTCCGAGTGTTTGTATGTGCATCTGAGTATGTTTTTAAGTGTGTCTGAGTGTTTGTATGTGTGTTTGCCTGTGTTTTTGTGTGTGTCTGCTTTCTGGGGGGGGTGACACCATGACTTACCTCACCGGGTGACACCAACCCTAGTGACGCCACTGATCCCTTTAAGGCTACTAAAATATTGAACTGCAGCCCCCGTTTGTTCAAAAGTTGGCCATCACTGCACTAATAGATCACTGGTTCCAGGGCTATTCCAGTAACCATTTGAATATATTGGCTTAACTTTTTATTTTACCAAGGTTAATTAATGGCAATAATTTTGGGCACTTGCAAATGCTTTTAGGGTCTATATTCGTGAAATTCTGAGTCTGTCATAAGAACCTGGTTATTCAGAGTTATTCTGGAGTCTGACACAGACCCTGATATTGCCTTTTTGTTTTTTTTCATTGGAGCACTTGCTTCTATCATCACACATTACATATATGCCTCTGCATCCCTGTCCAGGCAACACAAAAACAAGGTTTTGCATCTGGCCTAATTTGTAGCTGATCCTGTCAACACTTTATTGCCCTCAATAGGTCTTTAAAAACTGGAGTGAGACACTTTAAGCAATGGTAAGTATAGAATCCTTACCACACAATGGTTGTCTTCTCCCTGTTAAACATCAAGTTGCCAAGTCTTGCTGCATTTGCCAAGCGTGAGGTGTGGCTTTATATAAGGCAATGGGTTGGAGAAGTTCATTAGTGTCCATTTGAGGTTGATAGGTTTGAGCAGTGGAGCAGATGAAGTTACCTCCAATCATACCATGAAATAACAGACACAGTTATACCTATATCAACTTCCATGAACAGAGAGCTTCCACTGAGTGTGACATCCACTCTTATAATAGAGATATACTCCCCCGAAGAAAACAGCGTAATATGATGAACAAGTGGCACAAAGCACCTCACATGACAAGGATTCATCTTAAGATTGCAAATAGCATCCTTGGATCTGCAAGTAAGGTCTTTATTGAAGTGGCATGCTTCTGATGACAAGTCTACTAGCTCTAGCTCCATTTTTATTCTTACTTATTTATTTAATAAATTAACTATTGATTTACTTATTTAGTTATCTATTTATACTTCAGTGGTCTAAATAGTTTAGGGGGCAGTAAACTTTAAACATTTCTATCACAAACAAACAGCACTATGTAAACATATTTTTGCACGAAACAGTTTTATTTTTACTTCAAAACTAAATCCATGTGTACAATTGGACCCTAGGGCCTGATTGCTCACTGGCTGATATGAAGATCTCCAAGCTAAAAAACAACACTTTTTTTTTAATCAATAGAGGAACATCTGTTCACAAGAACAAGTTGTAATACATTTGAAACAGCGTCTTTTAGGTGCAACAAAGATTATAAAAATAACTTTACAGTCTCTTTAAGGTTTGCCAAATAGAAAGATTTCTGAATCCTTCCTGAAATATAAAAAGTATCCAGGGTGCACCCTCTCTCGTTTTCTCTTAATATACTGTATACAAACTTTTATTTTAGATGGAGTACAATGACGGTATAGAGTAAGCTATTAGTTTTACAATTAAGACTTAAAGGGACACTCAAGTCAAAAGTAAACTTTCATGATTTAGATACAGCACACAATTTTAAACAACTTTCCAATTTACTTCCATTAACAAAATGTGCACAGTCTTTTTATATTTACACTATTTGAGTCACCAGCTCCTACTGAGCATGTGCGAAAATTCACAGAACATACGTATATGCATTTGTGATTGGCTGATGGCTGTCACATGATGCAGTGGGAGTGGAAATAGACATAACTTTGAAATGTGTCAGAAAAAAATCTACTACTTATTTGAAGTTCAGACTAAGTGATATTACATTGTCTTTTTATCTTGCATTTGTTTATTATGTAAATGTATTGTATTGACTGGTCCTTTAAATATGTCATTTTCTCTGTTCCTAATTTGAAACCAGTGTAAATAGATTTTTCGGGCAAACTGTGAGCGTTTCTATAATAACTAAAGGGCTCTGATGCCAAAGATTCTGATTCCAAAGCAAATGTACCCAGCAGAGACTTGTAGCCTTTTCTTGGCATGTTATTGTTAAGTAGATGCCACTCCCTGCTTGAAAACAAACCAAGTGTTAGCCTGAAGCGAATGTCTGCCCAAGTACAAATAACAAATGTTTTCCAACCCTATATTTCAATAAATAATTAAAAGATTAGTAGTACTTTTTCAATTTAGTTAAAGGGTCATGAAACCCACATTTTTTCTTTCATGATTCAGGCAGAGCATACAATTTTAAACAACTTTTTATTTTGATACTATCACCACATTTTCTTTGTTCTCTTGGTGCCTTTTGTTGAAAAGAAGGGATGTAAGCTTAGGGGTGTGCATGTGTCTGGAACACTATATGGCAATAGCTTTGCAAGAATGTTATCCATTTTCAAAGCACTATTTCCTGCCATGTAGTGCTCCAGACAGCTACCTAGGTATCTCTTCAACAAAACAATATCACATGAATAAAGCAAATTTTATAATATAAGTAAATTAGAATTTTTTTCTTTAACCCTTTGAGTGCTAATGATGGCTCTGAGCCGTCGCAGAGTTTCTCACTCAGGTGCTAACAACGGCTCAGGGCCGTCGCTAGCACTCTCCCACCTTGATGGATATCTGGGGGCTCCCACCCACTCCTACCCCGGCGATCGGGCCTGTATAGTGACAGGCATCACCGGGGCTTCACGTTTTGCACGGTGACGTCACGCGCAATGATGTGATGACATCACTGCGCAACTTTATTTAAAAATTACAATAACAAGTATAGGGAAAGGGGGCATGCTGCTTAGAAGCCTGTATCTCAGGCATCTAAGCAGCTACAGACCCCCACGACCCACCATTGGAAAGGTAATCGCCTATCCTTTCCAACTGTGTGAGTATTGGGGATCTGAAGAAAAAAAAGTAAAAAAATATATATATTTAAAAAATTTAAAAATAAAAAAAAAACTTAAATCAGCTTAGCATCCAGGTGGTTAAAATAGTATGCTCTGTTTAAATCACAAATTATTTTTTGGGGTTTCATATACTTTTAATGGTTTAACCAAGAAATAAATGAAGATGAGAAGGGCTGGGAAAACACAGACCTGATGGTGTTAGAAATGAGTCATTAACAAATAAACTCTACACATCAGACTGCTAATCTTTTACATGATTCACTCTCAGTGCACATTGCCAATATTCATGATGAGTCAGATCCTATGGATACATTTTTTACAGTGACTCAGTATCCACCATTTACTCCTCACCTCCTCAATTTTTCATATTTTCAAACAGCAGGTTCTAAATCCCCTGTTATGTAGTAGATGATTATGTGGTTGCACAAGTGTTCCTAATGGTTCAGAACATATCTGAGATTATGGGAAGCACAGTATTATAATAGCTAAGGCTTACACATACCAAGCTGAATGGACATTTATACAGTATCTGCTAAATTATAGCCTTGTGGTTTCTTGGAGTGGTATACATTCAAAGCATGATTTCAAAATCTGTTATGTGATCTACCAATGACTGGATATAAATGGTAATAGTCGCAGCAGGCAAGAAAAAAGAGAAATGAGAACTGCTGTTTGTTTTGCTATATACCAGGGGCGAACTGATCAGTCAGGCAAATAGGACCTGGACAGAGTGAGCGAAAAATATAGGCACACTAACATATAGAGGTCAGAAATCACGACCTTGCTAACTCCCTTTCCGCATAGACTTCTATGGGGCACGCTTAGCTTTTTCTGTTTTTCGTTCAAGTACTACCCAAAGGTGCACTGGGCCAAATGTGTATTAGGTATACTTCATTCAAATACCTATGTTCTCCAGTTAGAAGAAAATATTCTTTTTATTTTAAATATATATTAATATTTAGGACACACTAGTCTGCTGTTGTACTGTATTACATTTTACGAACTCTGCTGTGGACTGTCTTTTAAGTGCCGTAACTTCGATTGTGGGTCTGTAGACCATACATATTCATGCCTTCTAACCTCATATGCCATTGAGGTTTTTAATGTGAGTTGTTTACTCTCAATAAATGTAACTGTTTGTTTTAATAAACAGGGTTGCACTATTATTTCCTTCCTGTTTTACATGCAAATGGACATGTGAACAAAGACACCATCGAGGTCCTACATTTGTAAGCAGCATCCGTGGGATCTGGAAAAAGACTGCCAACACTGCGCAACACTTACCTCATTGATTGGGGGTAAGGAGTGTAAGTAGATACCCTACAGGGTTTTCCTTTTCCAGGCACTGCGGAACTTATTCTGTGTATTTTAGCACATACCTTACATATGACTTTTATTTTGGGTGAACTAATCCATTGTACTTTATGAACTTTTTAACCCATTTTTAACCCATTATAGATTTTTCTGTTTTAGACATTGTATTCTATGGACTGTTAATTTTTATCTATTTTACTTATATTTATTGTATTTGCATTGATGGTATTGTCTATTTTGATTTATATTTCTTTGACTATATTCATTGACTAGTCTGTCATCTGACATTATTAAGTATATATTTTGTATTACTTTTTATCAATTCTGTTTATTTTGGGCATTGTGAATCTTTGACTTTCTGAAAAGAAGGATAAATACAGCATTTTATCCCAGACCATTATAGCCACATTCTTCTAATATATTTACAAATCAACTTATGTATAATTATATTCATTTAAATGAGTGTTTAATTTTTTCCCAATACATCTATGAATCACAATATATATATGATATTCCTATCCCCTTATTAACTATAGTATTATAATATTATTCTGCCTAATTAAAAGGGATAACGAAATAGATTCCCTCTATTCTATACTGTGCGGACAGTTCAGTGCGCCCTTTATATCTATCACACCCCTTTTCTTTACATATATATATATATATATATATATATATATATATATATTTATTTTTTTGAAATACAGGGGTCGACAAATCTGTTTACAATTTAGGAGCTGGAAATGTTTTTAGGAGCCAGACAGTGGATTTTGTAAATCCATATATGAAGAATCACCCAAAAATTTAGAAACCAGGGGTAAAATTCTAGGAGCCAGTGGCTACCAAGCTCCTGGGTTTGTCGAGCCCTGTTGTAATATATATATCTATAGCTATACAGCTATATGAGTATATATACATATATATATATATATATTTAGAGAGAGAGACAGACATATATATATATTGTGTGTGTGTATATATATATATATATATATATATATATATATATATATATATATATATATATATATATATATAAATATATATTTAAAAATTAAAAGGAACATTTGCTTCTAAGTAAAAACAGTCATTTCAAATATTTCTATTAAAAAAACATAAAATGATTAAAATTGTTTAAAAATTATATTGTATATTTCAAGGTATTTGACTGGGAAGGGCTATATAAGTTTATATATGTTTATATATGTATGTGTGTGCATACATATTTACACAAATAAACACATAAATATAAACGTATACAAATAGACATACTGTGTGTGTATATATATATATATATATATATATATATATATATATATATATACACACACACACACTTTTAAACCCTTCCCAGTAAAGCTCCTTGAGATATACCATTTCCCTTTTTTTTAAAAAAAAATTCCAATAATAAACATATTCTTTTATTAAATATGTTTATATATGAGTGTAATACTTTATTTTAATATGATTTATATGTGTTTTGTTTTACTCTTTTTGTAGCTGTAACATTTTACCTAAGATCTCAAGCTACGCAAATTTTTCTAGAATTATTTTGGCTTGTGCTCCAGCACAATCCATAACTTTCAGCTTGTAATACGAGCAATATTTAGCGCTGTTGCAATATCCATTGAAAGTATAGGAAGAGCTAAAGGTATGATGGCCAGACTAAACCTTCTCTGGTAAGTTGCACGCTAATTGTAGAGCGATCCAGCAATATTGATATCACACCCAGCACTATCATTAGTGCTCCACTTATAATATGGGTCATAATGCCGTTTCATTTAAAACTATTAAAGGGGCAGACAAAGTCAAAATGAAAGTTTCATGATTTAGATAGAGCATATCATTTTTAACAACTTTCCAATTTACTTCTATCATCAAAATGCTTTTGTGGCATATAGAATTTGCTTTATGGGCTCTCTAGAGAGCATGTGACAAAGCACAATTTTCATACAAAGGCAAAACATGTTTATTTTCCTTCTAACATCCAAAATACAGTTTTATTGTTATATTACCATAGGTGATGAAGTTGTATTGCTTTACTCATACAAGAATAGTGATAAAAGAACAAGCTTATTGCTATGCCTGATCCAAATAGTGATTATAAGGAACATGAAACTCAAATTTGTTCTTTCTTGGTAAAGTAAGTACATTTTAAAAAAACTTTTCAAATTACTTTTATTATCAAAGTGCTCTTTCTCTTTGCATCCTTTATTGACACAGCAACAATGCACTATTGGGAGGTAGCTAAATGTCTCTGGTGAGCCAGTAGCAAGAGGTTTATATGTGCAGCCACCAATCAGAATCTATCTTTCAGTAGTGCATTGCAGATCCTGAGCCCATGTAAGTATACTTTTCAACAAAGGATACCAAGAGAACAAAACAAATTAGACAATAGAAAAACATTCGAAAGTTGTTTAAAATCATATGCTCTGTCTGAATCATCAAAGTTAAATTTTTACTTTAATTTTCCTTTAATAAATGCAGCTGTTTATGTTAACCTTCTGAAAAACCTTTATATTAGTATTAGTAGAGATATGCACTTACTTATCTTCTTCGGACACTTCATGCATTTGTTGAAGCCCCAGGAAGTCCCCACTGTCCCACAACAATCTTCCTGTTTTGAGAGCCCTGGTAGTGGTTTACCACACTAGAAATAAAAAAGAGGGAACAAAATGTTTTAGCCCTGGAGTTTTCAACATATGAGAAGTATTGTCTATTATCTGGAACTACAATTATAACATAAGACATTTGTGGTAGAGTTGAATATTGCAGAGATTATATTATCATCTTAATGTTGTTGTCCGAATATATGCTTGGAATTATTAATTTTAAATCAAGTATTTGTTGTGCATATTAACATATTGAAGATGACTATAAAAAGGACATAAGAAATAAAAAAATAATAAAACTATAGTAAAAATAGTTTCTACTCACAATGAATATGTTTAGCTAACCCCAAGAAGTGGTACAGAGCCAGTTGTTGTTAAAAGGCGCTTATTCAATAAAAAGGCATTTCTCGAGAATTAATTAGTGAAACAAATCGGTGGTGCAGTCGCCATACAATTTGCATTCAAAAGCATTAAATAAGAGAAAATTTACCATAATTAACAGTGATCTAAAGCTTGGGTCAGAAAACATTTTTCTGTAAAGTTCCAGACAATAAATATTTTAGGCTTTGTAGGCCAAAAAGACAAAATAAAGAATATTATGTAGGTAATTTTATAACAAGAGAGAAACTAATTTTCACAAATGTTTATTGACAAATTTCATATGTGACAGGCAAATGAGCCACTCGCTTACTTTGATTGCTTTGATTTACTTTAGGGACTTTTCATTTTTTATTTTTGTGAGCAAATTCTGCTGTGATAAGACTGCATTTTAAGTTTTCTAATTTTTCAGACCATTGATTTCCTTTAAAGGGCCATAATACCCAAATGTTTAAACACTTGAAAGTGATGCAGTATAGCTGTAAAAAGCTGACTAGAAAATATCACCTGAACATCTCTATGTAAAAAAGAAAGATATTTTACCTCAAAAGTTTTTCAGTAGCCACATCCCATTGTAAAGGACTTCTAAGCAGCAAATCAGTATGTCTGTCCCGGGACAGTGGAAGGAGCGAGCATACGTGCACTTTCATCTTATTTCCCTATTCAGTGTAAGGAAGTTTACAATAAAATCTCATGAGAGTTAAGTGAAATCTCATGAGATCACAGTAAAAGAGTTCATGACCTCAGCACTCTTAATGCTGAATGCTGTTCATTTCTTCATTTTTTTTTTACCTGCAGCTGAGTATAAGATTTTACACAGAACTTACTCTGCTGAGCTGAGGAAATTGTGAGGTAAAATATTTTCCTTTTTTACATAGAGATGCTCAGGTGATATTTTCCTGTCAGCGTTTTACAGTTATGCTGAATCAGTTTCAAGTGATTTAGCATATGAGTATTATGTCCCTTTAAGTTATATTGGGTTGTCTTATATTACAGTGCGTCAAGCAGAAGTGCAAAGCTTAAGAGCTCTAAATGATGGACTCCTCCGTGGCAACTGCTAAACTCGTTGTAGAGCAAAAGCAGCCATATCCAATACATAAAAGAATGAGAGTGACTGTATTCCAATAAAACTTTAACATGTAATGAAATACTATTTTATTTTTTAATTTTTTCAAGCATCTAAATATGTAAAAAAAAAAAATTGTTAGCTTGTGAGCCATAGTTATCCTAACCTTGGTCTACACTATGAATAGGCAGCACTCCATAAATTAATTATGTATATTGCACTGATTAGGCATCGGTTCCCAAAAAGTTCCACCAGACACCACTTCCTTAAAAACAAATATGTACAGTATGTGTTATAATTAAATTCTCAGCCTCAATCCTTAAACCAATATGTAATATCCATGTTATAAAGCTGATAAAATGCCTGTCATAGTATAGTGTCCCACTAGATGCTGTATTTCCAAAAGAGATTTTGCTATCCGAGTAACAGTTCATAAAGTTAACATTAGAGGCAAGTAAAGCCAAGAAAGAAGTGTGCAGTTGGTGTAGGAAATATATATAGAGGAGGAGTTTAGTATACAGGGGATTTGTATAAAGTTGGTTAAGTCTACAGCTGTGGGACAGAAGAAATGTTTGTGGTTTCTACACCTTGCACCAATACACAGCCTTCTCAAACAATCTACAACCCTACACATATATGGAGTCTCCATTCCTAATAATATTAGCAATGCTCATCACATACATAAATGGCTGTAAAATTAATAAGAATTCTTAAAGAGTCTTTGGCCCAAATCAAGTGTTTATGCTAGGAAAGGTGCTCACTCCTTGTCCACATTAGTAAGACAGCCCTTTCACAAAGTTAGTGAATAAGGAGTTTTCCAAAGTGCTCAAATCTAATACTTAAAATATATTCAGCCACTAGGAAAGCAGGCTATGTGTACAGGGTCGACTCCAGAACAAATGAAATGGGGGAGCATTTTTTTTTCACGAGGGGGCACGCATTTAAAAAGCATGTGTGAGAGTCAAAATAAGAGCAGGCCTACTGTGGCAGTCCAGGGGTTACATTTATCAGATCTCTGGCTGTGCAGGAGTTAGATTTGTTTATATTTCTGGAAGTGCAGCGGTTACGTGTCATATCTCAAGGAGTATAGGGGTTACGTTTATAAGATGTCTGGCAGTGCCGCAGCAGTTACATTTACCAGATTTATGGCAGTGCAGGGGTTACATTTGTCATATCTCAGGAATGTCTCCCACATATGACACAGCCAGTGGACACTGTTTGCATGTGTAGCTCTACCAATGACCCTACTAATGATCAAATAAGCTTTTATGTGACAATAAGTTTGAGTGCCAAGCAGTACATTACTTGTACAGATATTATTAATGATATTTACCAGCACACACACAGTATATACAGTATGTATATACACACAAATTATATATATATATATATATATATACACACAAATTATATATATATATATATATATATATATATACACACACACACACACACATACACACGGTATATATGTATATACAAACACACACATATATATATATATATATATATATATATACACACAGTGTGTGTATTTTGTGTATGTATGTATGTATGTATGTGTGTGTATGTATATATATATATATATATATATATATATATATATATATATATATATATATAAAACACAGGAATGGACTGCACTCACAGACTGGACTGGGTACACATCCTAAGCCACTGTTAACTCCACAGCCCTGAACACTGACAGACAGCTGCAAAGTTCCCAGCAACCCAGGCAGTTAACCCCCGAGCAAACCCAGCACTCACTAGCAGATTCACAGCAATGTTTAAAAGCATTTAAAATTTACATAGGGGAGGTTACAAAAGCCTGTGTCACCCTGGGAGGTGTAACTGACTTCCCCCAGTTTTGCTTTTAAACATTGCTGTGAATCTGCTAGTGAGTGCTGGGTTTTTTGTGTTTTGTGTTAATGTTTGTAATGCTCCCCTGCGGACCTGACACCCAGGTTGCTCGGGGGTTAACTGCCTGGGTTGCTGGGAACTTTGCAGCTGTCTGTCAGTGTTCAGGGCTGTGGAGTTAACAGTGGCTTAGGATGTGTACCCAGTCCAGTCTGTGAGTGCGGTCCATTCCTGTGTTTTGTATTTACATAGGGGAGGTTACAAAAGCCTGTGTCACCCTGGGAGGTTCCCAGTTGGTTTGTTTGGAAGTATGCATTGTGTGGGTGCTGGTTAGGGTCCCAGGAAGGGGGAGACCTTGTTGTGGTCCTGGGCTTGATCCTTTGGCGCCAAATGTAACTGACTTCCCCCAGTTTTGCTTTTAAACATTGCTGTGAATCTGCTAGTGAGTGCTGTTTTTTTTGTGTTTTATATATATATATATATATATATATATATATATATATATATATATAAAACAACCTTGGGGACAAATAGGAGATGTTTTGAAACATGTAAATAATAAACATAAGGCTATTTCACTCATTGTCCCACAGCTACATTTGAAGTTTGTGTATGTGAGCACCTATAATCTGACACATATTTTACACTGATCACTGCAGATAAAGCAGGCACAATGCACACTTGTTTTGTGTGACCTGCAGTGGGGAAACCAAGGAATTCCCAATTTGCTTCTTTATCTGTGGCTGCCAGGATATAAAGCACAACAGGGAAGGGAAAATACTCTCTCACACACATTGGTTATACGGCTGTGTTTTCACAAAATTACTTCTGCCTTCCCTCTCACTGACTGTTAGCTTCTCCCAGCACTTCCTGCAGAGGTCTTATGATGTCATCATCTCACTTCAGCTCTGTAGTAAGTGGGCTAGCAGGAGGAGGGGCATTGCAAGCCCTAGGTTAACTGAGAGCACCAGCAGGGAAATCCAACTTTATTTGTTATCTGGTTGTAAATAGAGGAGAGTAAAGAGATTAGCTGGACCCCCCAGTGGCGGATCTCCAGGGTCCAGTGGCTGCAAATGGTTGATGCGACATTTGGGACCCTGGATGTTCCGTCACTTTAAAAATTAAACAAAATTTTTAAATCACTTCTTTTGCCCAGGGGGGCACAGCATGCCATTTGGGGGGGGCATTGCCCCCCAATGCCCCCCCTTAGAGCCGACCCTGTATGTGTACAACATATTAGTAAATGGAGTGGCCAAGCATGGTTGCTGTGACGCGTTTCCCACGTTTATACTTTGGACAGCATGGGGCTTTCTCAAACTGCATTCTTTTTGTCATGATTTATATTGTCTGATATCTGTTACATGCAGTGAATATTTTTAAGAATGATAACTTCAGCTTGTCTTCCCAGTGTCCTGCTAGGAGCAGGTTCCAAGACCACCATGAACTGAGTCTCTTGTTTTTTGTCCAAAAATTTGTAGCATGTCCTCCATGTATTACAAAGGAACAGCTGATTCTTGTTTATTACAATAAAGCCGAAGTACTCTGCAAACATGTAAAATACTTCATGGCCATACTGGATAGGGAAAACAAATGTTTTCATTATTCAATTTGCCCACAGAGGTATACACATACACATGCATTTTACTCCATTATCATATTAAAATGATTTAAATGTAGATTAGTCAAAATGTATGCAGAACCCTTAAAAAGATGTTAAAGTTGCATTTTTATATATACATAGGCGCCATTTAACAAGCAGCGATAGCTGCTTCAGAGCCCCAGTGTTTCAGTCTCGATCAGAGTGAACCTGAAACACTAGTTAAAGGGACAGTCTAGTCAAAATTAAACTTTCATGATTCAGATAGGCAATACAATTTTAAACAACTTTCCAATTCACTTTTATCATCAAATTTTCTTTGTTCTCTTGGTATTCTTTGTTGCAAACTAAACCTAGGTAGGCTCATATGCTAATTTCTAAAACCTTGAAGGCCGCCCCTTATTTCAATGCATTTGGCAGTTTTTCACAGCTAGAGGGCAAAAGTTTATGTGTGCCATACAGATAAAATTGTGACCACGCCCGTGAAGTTACAAGTGAGAGAGCACTGATTGGCTAAATGCAAGTCTGTCAAAAGAACTGAAATAAGGAGGCAGTCTGCAAAGGCTTAGATACAAGGTAATCACAAGATTACTGACAGCCCCCTCTTAAGCGCGAGTGGCCATGTGACAGCCCCCTCTTAAGCGCAAGTGGCCATGTGCAAGCAGGGGGCAGCATTGAACAATCAGTTAATTGTACAATGTTCACTGCAGGAACCGTACTGGTGCCCTTCACCGCGAGGCTGGGCGGATGAGGTTCAAGACCGCAAACTTCGTCAGCTCGGCTTTTGATAAATAGAGCCCATAATATTAGTACAGTGCTGTAATTGGAAAGTTGATATTTGTTGTTTTAAATAAATATATATATACTATTTTTTTGCATTTTAGAACACAGAAAACAAACCAAAGACACAGGCAGAGAGGATTGTGAATTACAGGCAGGGAAAAAAACAGTAATATTTGATAATAATGTTGTTTAAAAAAAATTAATGAAATAGTTTGGATTTTAGAATAAGTTTGGATTTTGGAATTCTGGATTTGGGGATTTGTACCTGTATACACAATAAATATTACAACATGCAAAGACGTGCATAATCAGTCACTAATTACTTGAAAACAATGGTGACTATGTTTAATTATAAATTAGAGATGCTGTTAGCAATCACTATGTAGTATGTAGCATTTTGCAAGATAGTGAGGTTACAAAATGTGAGCTCCAGTCTCTCTATGAAGTGTGTAACAAACACAGTTTTACAGCATAAAGAATCTTGTTTTATATGTTATTAATCTGTGGTAGATTTCGTTATGAGTTTAATGTCCCTTTAAAGTAGAGATGGGCAAATATTTTGCAACATTCGAAATTTGAAACAAATTTTTATACAGTTGTCCGTATCTAATCTTATATTGAATGTTTATCAAACATTCTAATCTTATATCAAATGTTTATCAAACATTCTAATTTCAAATATTGGTTTTCAAATTTTAATTAACATTTGGTAATATTTGTTCAATTATTCCAATTTTATGTATGCTTTCTGTTAGCTATAACATTCGATTTCAAATTATTTATGCAATTTGACGTTTCAAATGAATGTACGAGATTTGAAATTTCAACATTCGATTTGGAATGTTTATATTTAATAAACACATTTGAAATTGAAAGCAACATTTGAATTCAAAGGCAACATTTGATTTGAAAGCAAAATTCGAAAATCTAAAACAACATGCAATAACATTGAGTTTTTTTAATTTTAAAGAAATTTCGTTCTTATCAAATATTCTATTGTATAAAACGAATATACAAAGGAATATTCGTTCTAATATTCAAATTTCGATTTAGCCACATTCACCCATCCCTACTTTAAAGAAATATAAAACAAAAGTTACATAACCACCTGGATGAACTAATAAACACAGTATAGCCCCTAGGGATGGGCGAATGTTTCTAAAAATTCGAAATTTAAAACGAATTTTAATACATTCGTTCAAATCAAATTTCAAATGTTTTTATAACATTCTAACATTCTATTTTCAAATTTTCCTTTTCGAATTTTTCAATAAAATTCAAAAATATTTGTTTGAATAATAGAATGTTTAGCTATGTATTCATTCAATTTCGAAATGTAATACTCGAATTCAAATGTGACATTCGAATTCGAATGTGACATTTAAATTCAAAATAGTATTTCTAGTCTACAACTGTGCTTAATAAATGTAATATTCGAATTTGAATGCTACATTCAAATTCGAATGTCACATTCGAATTTGAAATAGTATTTCTAGTCTAATACTGTGTTTTAAATGTACTATTCGAATTTGAATGTGACATTCAAATTCAAAATAGTATTTCTAGTCTAATACTGTGTTTTTTAAATGTAATATTCGAATTCGAATGTGACATTCAAATTCGAAATAGTATTTCTAGTTTACAACTGTGTTTAATAAATGTGATATTCAATTTGAATGTGACATTCAAATTCAAAATAGTATTTCAAGTCTAATACTGTATTTTATAAATGTAATATTCGAATTCGAATGTGATATTCGATTTGAATGTGACATTCAAATTTGAAATAGTGTTTCTAGTCTACAATTGTGTTTTATAAATGTAATATTCGAATTCGGATGTGACATCAGAATTCGAATGTGACATTCGAAAACTGTAACTAACATTCGAAAATCGAATTTTTAAGAATATTCGTTCTTATCAACATTCTATTAAGTAAATTGAATTTCTACAATAACATTCGTTCTAACATTTGAATTAGAATATAAACACATTCGCCCATCCCTAATAACCCCGTCTTATCAAACTTTTTTTAAGGGGGCTCTAATTATTGAATTTAGCAAAAACACTTTTCACGGTCAAACCAAACTTCACCCAACACTTTCCATATTTGGAGGAGCCAATCTGGACTTGTGTCTGGAGAAGACAAGTCTTGCTGCCACTGTCATTGGGTTAAAGGGACATTAAACCCAATTTTTTTCTTTCATTATTCAGATAGAAAATATAATTTTAAACAACATTCCAATTTACTTCTATTATCTAATTTGCTTCATTCTTTAGATATCCTTTGTTTAAGAAATAGCAATGCACACGGGTGAGCCAATCACACGAGGCATCTATGTGCAGCCACCAATCAACAGCTTCTGAGCCCATCTAGATATGCTTTTCAGCAAAGGATATAAAGAGAATGAAACAAATTAGATAATAGAAGTAAATTGGACATTTATTTAAAATTGCATTTTCTTTCTAAATCATAAAATAAAAAAATTGAGTTTGAAGTCCCTTTAACAATAAGATAATAAACTACAGGGTAGGGATAGATATGTGGCAAGGTAAAGATCATGAAGCTTGCCATGTGCTCCTTCAGTTTTCAAATTGAAAATACAGGAAAAGGGGCAAAATAAATAATAAAAGTACATTGCCATGTTGTTTAACTCTGTATAATTAAAGGGACACTGAACCCATTTTTTTTCTTTCATGATTCAGATAGAGCATTAAATTTTAAGCATCTTTCTAATTTACTCCTATTATCAATTTTCATTCTCTTGCTATCTTTATTTTAAAAGCAGGAATGTAAATCTTAGCATCCAGCCCATTTTAGGTTCAGCACCATGGATAGCGCTTGCTTATTAGTGGCTTACATTTACTCACCAATAAGCAAGCATAACCCAGGTTCTCAACCAAAAATGGGCCGGCTCCTATGCATCACCTTTCTGCTTTTTAAATAAAGATAGCAAGAGAACAAAGAAAAATTGATAAATAGGAGTAAATTAGAAAGTTTCTTAAAATTGCATGCTCTATCTGAATAATTAAACAAAAAATGTGGGTTTAGTGTCCCTTTAAGCATTTTGTATGACAATCTCAGAGTATGTATTATCCCTTTAAGGTGAGTAAACATTATACTGTATTTACACAGTTGGTAAATGTAACCATCAAAAGTAAATAGGAAAGAAATCACAAACTGTACAATTTCTGTTTTATATAAAGAGATTAATTCAGTGCTTATTAAAGGGACATGAAACCCAAAATTTTTCTTTTATAATTTAGGTAGAACATACCATTTTAAACAACTTTCCAGTTTACTTCTATTATCAAATTTGCTTCATTCTCTTGGTATCATTTGTTGAAGAAGCAGCAATGCACTACTGGTTTCTAACTGAACACATGGGTAAGCCAATGACATGGTATAAATATGCAGCCACCAATCAGCAGCTAGAACCTAGGTTCTCTGCTGTTCGTAAGCTTACCTTGATAAACTTGTCAGCAATGGATAACAAGAGAAGGAAGTAAATTAAATAATAAAAGAAAATCGGAAAGTTGTTAAAAATGATATGCTCTGTCTAAATCATGAATGACTAATTATGACTTTACTGTCCCTTTAAGTAGATTGAAGAATATTATACATGCTCAATATTGAATTTAAAGGACCACTAAATACACTAGAATTGAATAAATGACACATACATAATAAAAGGACAATGGAATAGAACTTACTTTAATTTTGAAATGAGCAGCAGAATATTTTCTGGCAAAATTTAATGTTAATCCATTGTTCCCTCCCCCGATATCATGTGATAGCCATCAGCCAATAACAAAACACATATACAGATAGACGGTGCACATGCTCATTGGTGGTGAAGCCTCTAAAAGAGTGCATATAATAATAATGTGAATGTTTTGATAATTGAAATATATTGAAAAGCTTTTTGTTTTAAATTGAATGCTGTATCTGAATCATAAAACTTTAATTTTGAATCTAGTGGCCCTTTAAAGGGAACATTAACCTCAAATTTTAATTCCCCATAAACCGTTCCATTATGCAGAGTAGTAAAAAATATAACATTATCTCATAAGTATTTTGTGTGCTTGTCCTGAAAATTAACTCTGAGCGTTTGTTTGTTTTTCCAGAAAGAGGCTGTTGTGCATAATGCAGGATCAAAAACCCTTCCCCTGCAAAATGCTATACAGTGTTTGCTTGATTTATACCTGTCCCTTACAGGAAACATTAGAGATAAGCTTTATAGAGACTGTTTGCATGTGCCAGGCACTGATTG
This sequence comes from Bombina bombina, assembly GCF_027579735.1. Taxonomy (NCBI): domain Eukaryota; kingdom Metazoa; phylum Chordata; class Amphibia; order Anura; family Bombinatoridae; genus Bombina; species Bombina bombina. The sequence goes on along the minus strand of NC_069502.1, from coordinate 917,742,152 downwards.
GTATGTACACTTTTCAGTCACATATCACCAAGCAGGATAACCAATTGTCATCCCCCATTCACATGTTACCTTGAGCTTCCGCCCTTATCATTTTTCTTATTTCACCAGAGCTCTTATAAGCTGTGCCATTTATTTTCCACAAACTTGGAACTGAACTGTTCATGTAACTGGTGTTTCTCCAACATTGGTGTGTCCGGTCCACGGCGTCATCCTTACTTGTGGGATATTCTCTTCCCCAACAGGAAATGGCAAAGAGTCCCAGCAAAGCTGGTCACATGATCCCTCCTAGGCTCCGCCCACCCCAGTCATTCTCTTTGCCGTTGCACAGGCAACATCTCCACGGAGATGGTTAAGAGTTTTTTGTAGTTTTATTCTTCTATCAAGTGTTTGCTATTTTAAAATAGTGCTGGTATGTACTATTTACTCTGAAACAGAAAAGGATGAAGATTTCTGTTTGTAAGAGGAAGATGATTTTTAGCAGACAGTAACTAAAATCGATTGCTGTTTCCACACAGGACTGTTGAGATGAAGTAACTTCAGTTGGGGGAAACAGTTAGCAGTCTTTTCTGCTTAAGGTATGACTAGCCATATTTCTAACAAGACCATGTAATGCTGGAAGGCTGTCATTTCCCCTCATGGGGACCGGTAAGCCATTTTCTTAGTTAAACATAAAAGAATAAAGGGCTTCAAAAAGGGCTTAAAAACTGGTAGACATTTTTCTGGGCTAAAACAATTGCTTTACTAGGCATATTATGCAGATTCTAACTAATTATTGGTATTATAATCTTGGGGAACGTTTAGAAAAACGGCAGGCACTGTGTTGGACACCTTTTTCAGATGGGGGCCTTTCTAGTTATAGACAGAGCCTCATTCTGGGACTGTATAGGGGTTAAATGTAAAAACGGCTCCGGTTCCGTTAATTTAAGGGTTAAAGCTCTGAAATTTGGTGTGCAATACTTTTAATGCTTTAAGACACTGTGGTGAAATTTTGGTGAATTTTGAACAATTCCTTCATACTTTTTCACATATTCAGTAATAAAGTGTTTTCAGTTTGAAATTTAAAGTGACAGTAACGGTTTTATTTTAAAACGTTTTTTGTGCTTTGTTGACAAGTTTAAGCCTGTTTAACATGTCTGTACCATCAGATAAGCTATGTTCTATATGTATGAAAGCCAATGTGTCTCCCCATTTAAATTTATGTGATAATTGTGCCATAGTGTCCAAACAAAGTAAGGACAGTAATGCAACAGATAATGATATTGCCCAAGATGATTCCTCAAATGAGGGGAGTAAACATGATACTACATCATCCCCTACTGTGTCTACACCAGTTATGCCCACACAGGAGGCCCCTAGTACATCTAGTGCGCCAATACTTATTACCATGCAACAATTAACGGCTGTAATGGATAACTCCATAGCAAATCTTTTATCCAAAATGCCTACTTATCAGAGAAAGCGCGATTGCTCTGTTTTAAACACTGAAGAGCAAGAGGACGCTGATGATAACTGTTCTGACATACCCTCACACCAATCTCAAGGGGCCATGAGGGAGGTTTTGTCTGATGGAGAAATTTCAGATTCAGGAAAAATTTCTCATCAAGCTGAACCTGATGTTGTGACATTTAAATTTAAATTAGAACATCTCCGCGCACTGCTTAAGGAGGTGTTATCTACTCTGGATGATTGTGACAATTTGGTCATTCCAGAGAAATTATGTAAGATGGACAAGTTCCTAGAGGTTCCGGTGCCCCCCGACGCTTTTCCTATACCCAAGCGGGTGGCGGACATAGTAAATAAAGAGTGGGAAAGGCCCGGCATACCTTTTGTTCCCCCCCCTATATTTAAGAAATTATTTCCTATAGTCGACCCCAGAAAGGACTTATGGCAGACAGTCCCCAAGGTCGAGGGGGCGGTTTCTACTCTAAACAAACGCACTACTATTCCTATCGAAGATAGTTGTGCTTTCAAAGATCCTAAGGATAAGAAATTAGAGGGTTTGCTTAAAAAGATTTTTGTACAGCAAGGTTACCTTCTACAACCAATTTCATGCATTGTTCCTGTCACTACGGCAGCGTGTTTCTGGTTCGAGGAACTAGAAAAATCGCTCAGTAAAGAATCTTCGTATGAGGAGGTTATGGACAGAGTTCAAGCACTTAAATTGGCTAACTCTTTTGTTTTAGATGCCGCTTTGCAATTAGCTAGATTAGCGGCGAAAAATTCAGGGTTTGCTGTCGTGGCGCGCAGAGTGCTTTGGCTAAAGTCTTGGTCAGCGGATGTGTCTTCCAAGACAAAATTGCTTAACATTCCTTTCAAAGGTAAAACATTATTTGGACCTGATTTGAAAGAGATTATTTCAGACATCACTGGGGGAAAGGGCCACGCCCTCCCACAGGATAGGTCTTTTAAGGCTAATAATAAGCCTAATTTTCGTCCCTTTCGCAGAAACGGACCAGTCTCTAATTCTGTATCCTCTAAGCAAGAGGGTAATACTTCACAACCCAAACCAGCCTGGAAACCAATGCAAGGCTGGAACAAGGGTAAGCAGGCCAAGAAGCCTACCACTGCTACCAAAACAGCATGAAGGGATAGCCCCCGATCCAGGACCGGATCTAGTGGGGGGCAGACTTTCTCTCTTTGCTCTGGCTTGGGCAAGAGATGTTCAGGATCCTTGGGCGCTAGAAATAGTTTCTCAAGGTTATCTCCTGGAATTCAAGGAACTACCCCCAAGGGGAAGGTTCCACAGGTCTCAATTATCTTCAAACCAAATAAAGAGACAGGCATTCTTACATTGTGTAGAATACCTGTTAAAGATGGGAGTTATACATCCAGTTCCAATAAGAGAACAAGGAATGGGATTTTATTCCAATCTGTTCATAGTTCCCAAAAAAGAGGGAACATTCAGACCAATTTTGGATCTAAAGATCCTAAACAAATTTCTCAGGGTACCATCGTTCAAAATGGAAACTATTCGAACGATCCTACCTACTATCCAGGAAAATCAATTTATGACTACCGTGGATTTAAAGGATGCGTACCTACATATTCCTATCCACAAGGAACATCATCAGTTCCTAAGGTTCGCTTTTCTGGACAAGCATTACCAGTTTATGGCACTTCCATTTGGATTAGCCACTGCTCCAAGGATTTTCACAAAGGTACTAGGGTCCCTTCTAGCGCTTCTAAGACCAAGGGGCATTGCAGTAGTACCTTACTTGGACGACATCCTGATTCAAGCGTCGTCCCTGTCAAAAGCAAAGGCTCATACGGACATCGTCCTAGCCTTTCTCAGATCTCACGGATGGAAGGTGAACAAAGAAAAAAGTTCTCTGTCCCCGTCAACAAGAGTTCCCTTCTTGGGAACAATAATAGATTCCTTAGAAATGAGGATTTTTCTGACAGAGGTCAGAAAATCAAAACTTCTAAGCTCTTGTCAAGTACTTCATTCTGTTCCTTGTCCTTCCATAGCGCAGTGCATGGAAGTAATAGGATTGATGGTTGCAACAATGGACATAGTTCCTTTTGCACGAATTCATCTAAGACCATTACAACTGTGCATGCTCAGACAGTGGAATGGGGATTATACAGACTTGTCTCCGACGATTCAAGTAGATCAAAAGACCAGAGATTCACTCCGTTGGTGGCTGACCCTGGACAATCTGTCACAGGGAATGAGCTTCCGCAGACCAGAGTGGGTCATTGTCACGACCGACGCCAGCCTAGTGGGCTGGGGCGCGGTCTGGGAATCCCTGAAAGCTCAGGGTCTATGGTCTCGGGAAGAGTCTCTTCTCCCGATAAACATTCTGGAACTGAGAGCGATATTCAATGCTCTCAGAGCTTGGCCTCAACTAGCAAAGGCCAAATTCATAAGGTTTCAGTCAGACAACATGACGACCGTTGCATATATCAATCATCAGGGGGGAACAAGGACTTCCCTGGCGATGAAAGAAGTGACCAAGATAATTCAATGGACGGAGGATCACTCCTGCCACTTGCCTGCGATCCACATCCCAGGAGTGGAAAATTGGGAAGCGGATTTTCTGAGTCGTCAGACATTCCATCCGGGGGAGTGGGAACTCCATCCGGAAATCTTTGCCCAAATAACTCAATTATGGGGCATTCCAGACATGGATCTGATGGCGTCTCGTCAGAACTTCAAGGTTCCTTGCTACGGGTCCAGATCCAGGGATCCCAAGGCGACCCTAGTAGATGCACTAGTAGCACCTTGGACCTTCAACCTAGCTTATGTATTCCCACCGTTTCCTCTCATCCCCAGGCTGGTAGCCAGGATCAATCAGGAGAGGGCCTCGGTGATCTTGATAGCTCCTGCGTGGCCACGCAGGACTTGGTATGCAGACCTGGTGAATATGTCATCGGCTCCACCATGGAAGCTACCTTTGAGACAGGACCTTCTTGTTCAGGGTCCATTCGAACATCCAAATCTGGTTTCCCTCCAACTGACGGCTTGGAGATTGAACGCTTGATTTTATCAAAGCGTGGGTTTTCAGATTCTGTAATAGATACTCTGATTCAGGCTAGAAAGCCTTTAACTAGAAAAAGTTACCATAAAATATGGAAAAAATATATCTGTTGGTGTGAATCTAAAGGATTCCCATGGAACAAGATAAAAATTCCTAAGATTCTATCCTTTCTACAAGAAGGTTTGGAGAAAGGATTATCTGCAAGTTCTCTGAAGGGACAGATCTCTGCTTTATCTGTTTTACTTCACAAAAGACTGGCAGCTGTGCCAGATGTTCAAGCATTTGTTCAGGCTCTGGTTAGGATCAAGCCTGTTTACAGACCTTTGACTCCTCCCTGGAGTCTAAATCTAGTTCTTTCAGTTCTTCAAGGGGTTCCGTTTGAACCCTTACATTCCGTAGATATTAAGTTATTATCTTGGAAAGTTTTGTTTTTGGTTGCAATTTCTTCTGCTAGAAGAGTTTCAGAGTTAGCTGCTCTGCAGTGTTCTCCGCCCTATCTGGTGTTCCATGCAGATAAGGTGGTTTTGCGTACTAAGCCTGGTTTTCTTCCGAAAGTTGTTTCCAACAAAAATATTAACCGAATCCAGTTTCAAAGAAGGAACGTTTACACAATTTGGACGTAGTCCGTGCTCTAAAATTCTATTTAGAGGCTACTAAAGATTTCAGACAAACATCTTCCTTGTTTGTTGTTTATTCTGGTAAAAGGAGAGGTCAAAAAGCGACTTCTACCTCTCTTTCCTTTTGGCTTAAAAGCATTATCCGATTGGCTTATGAGACTGCCGGACGGCAGCCTCCTGAAAGAATCACAGCTCACTCTACTAGGGCTGTGGCTTCCACATGGGCCTTCAAGAACGAGGCTTCTGTTGACCAGATATGTAAGGCAGCGACTTGGTCTTCACTGCACACTTTTGCCAAATTTTACAAATTTGATACTTTTGCTTCTTCGGAGGCTATTTTTGGGAGAAAGGTTTTGCAAGCCGTGGTGCCTTCCATTTAGGTGACTTGATTTGCTCCCTCCCTTCATCCGTGTCCTAAAGCTTTGGTATTGGTTCCCACAAGTAAGGATGACGCCGTGGACCGGACACACCAATGTTGGAGAAAACAGAATTCATGCTTACCTGATAAATTACTTTCTCCAACGGTGTGTCCGGTCCACGGCCCGCCCTGGTTTTTTAATCAGGTCTGATGAATTATTTTCTTTAACTACAGTCACCACGGTATCATATGGTTTCTCCTATATATATTTCCTCCTGTCCGTCGGTCGAATGACTGGGGTGGGCGGAGCCTAGGAGGGATCATGTGACCAGCTTTGCTGGGACTCTTTGCCATTTCCTGTTGGGGAAGAGAATATCCCACAAGTAAGGATGACGCCGTGGACCGGACACACCGTTGGAGAAAGTAATTTATCAGGTAAGCATAAATTCTGTTTTCTATAGTGCCCTAAAGGGACATTAAACCCTATAAGATTTTTAATTTGCAGCTTATCTTGGAAGTAAGGGACAAGTAAAATTTTTACACAAAGGTAAAAGTGTTTCAATGTCCCTTTAAGGTCCTATATAGGTTAAAGGAGTATGAAATGCATTTTTTTTTTCTTTCATGATTCAGATAGAGCATGCAATTTTAAGCAACTTTCTAATTTACTCCTATTATCATTTTTCTTTGTTTCTCTTTGTATCTTTATTTGAAAAGCAGGAATGTAAGCTTAGAAGCTGGCCCATTTATGGCTCAGAACCTGGGTAGTACTTCCTGATTGGTGGCTAAATGTAGCCACCAATCAACAAGCGCTATCTAGGGTTTCCTATCCCTTTAAGGTGGAGTTGATACAAGATTAAATAAGTATATCAAGCAATTAAATTAACTGGTACAACCTTTATCAATTTACTTATTTTAGAAATATTTTATTAAATTTACTTATGACAGAATTGTTTTGTTTTGTTTTGGAAATGCAGACTATGCCTGGCAATAAATCTAGTATTGTCTCATACTGAGGAGAGACTTTAAATACTTCCAGATTTTCTAATGGGATCTGTCAAAAATCTGAATTTTTATTGGCTTGGGCATGACATTTGTTTTTTGGCAAGTGCAAAAATAGCCAGATTACTTACATTAGAGTAATTATATCTGTGTTGAGTTTGTATTGGTATCTGATACATCCTTAATCCTCAGAAATTTCAGAGTATTGATTTTATCCAGGATTTTAAGGGGATGCGGCATTTGTACGCTAAACTGAGCCATGTAGTGTGAGACTGTATTTTTTTTTTAAGTGTATTAAAGCCAAACTATGAATTTTAAGAAATTCCAGATTACTGCTCTATGCGCTGGAGTGGACATATTCTTTTTAAATAATTGCATAAAAACGTGCTTTGGAAAGACATGTGACAATTATCAAACACCTGATTTCATTTGAATTTTTTCTAACAGTGTGGAAGTTGAGAATTTGATGGTTCATTTACAGCTGATGCCAGTTGAGTCAGAACTGTCCTTGCTCCATTTTTTATTTTAATAGGAAATTCTACAAAAACATTTTTATAAATGTTTTCTTTGGGCCGGCCACGTAAGACACTTGCATATAAAGTGAATCTGGCATATGGTAGAAACTTGTTAAATGAAGAAAAACATTCTTTTTACTTAGATCTGCACAATGGTAACTCACAATGGTAAATTCCAAGTTGCTCACATACTAAATAATTATTTAATAAAATAATAATGAGCACTTCAGGGATACACCCATTGGAAAAGCTTGGTTCCTTTTGCTGCAATCATTTAAATTGATAGGAAAGCCAAAAATAAACTTGCAAGAATCGTCAGATAGAACATGCAATTTTAAGACACTTTTAAAATCACTTCTATTTTTAAATGTGCTTTGTTCTCTTGGTATCCATTGTTGAACATTAATATGCACATTTTCTACACTAGTGGGGGCTAGCTGGTGATTGGTGCCTGCATACATTTGTCTCTTGTGATTGGCTAACTAGATGTGTTCAGCTAGCTGCCAGTAGTGCAATGCTTGAGGAACAGAGAATGAAGAATATTTGATTTTAAAAAAAAAAAAGTAAATTTGAAAGTTTTTAAAATTGTACGTTCTATCAAAACCATGAATTAAATGTTTGGGGTTTTTCTGTCCCTTTAAAGACAGATGTATAATATTTAATGCACAGATACATTTCACAATAGTTAAAAGGAAATGTTACTCATAATGTGCAGCATATATTTAAAAAGGTTACCAGACACTAATATATGAACATCTCTATGTAAAAAATGAAATCTATTTTAACTAAAAAAAATCCCAGTAACCAAATCACATTGTACAGGGATTTTAATTATCTGTATGCTTGTCGCAGAACTAACAAGGGAATGTGCACCTGTTATGCACATACAGTCACTTTATTTTCCTACTTCATTCAATTTTACATTAAAATCTTACGAAATTATATTAAAATCTAACAGTCACTTTTTCCCCCAAAATGCAAATGAGTAGGAAGAGTAGCCGAATGGTAACTGCTGAAAGAAAAGTTACTGCTGAGTCGATCTTAGTTTTAAATAAAGAAACCCCAGTGTATATCATGAAACAAAATGCAAAGTGAGTGAAAAGAAGACAAATCTATATATTTAAACATCTCTCTCTATAGCACTGGTTTTCAAACCTGTCCTCAGACCTTCACTACCAGGCCACATTTTGAGGATATCTGAACTGGAGCACAGGTGAAATAATCAGCTGACTAGTAACCATGGTTATTTTACCTGCTCTCATCCAAGGTAATCCTAAAAACCTGGCCTGTTGGGGAGGCCTGAGGAAAGGTTTGAAAACCATTGCTCTATACAGATAGATACACACAGACAAACAGAGAGATAGATAGACAGATAGATAGACAGATAGGTAGATGATAGACAGATAGGTGGGCAGATCGATAGACAGGTAGATAGATAAATAGATAGACAGATAGATAGCTGGATAAATATATAGATAGGTGGATAGTAGATTAGATAGATAGATATAGACAGACAGACAGACAAATAGATAGATAGATAGATAGATAGATAAAGAGAGAGTAGTGTGTGTGTGTGTGTTCTGGATTTAAATAACCTTAACCACCTGTCTACAAGTGTGTCATAGACCAATAGAATACAGGTACAAGGGAAGGAAAATGGAAACTTACAGTGCCCTCCACTAATATTGACACCCTTGGTAAATAAAGAAGGCTGTGAAAAATTGTCTTTATTGTTTAACCTTTTGATCTTTTGTTCAAAAAGTAGACAAAAATACAGACAGACAGATATCTTCATAAATCTATACCGGTTATCAGAGCTGTATCTGAAAAGATAGAGGGCAAAGAGAGTAGTTGATAATGGAACAAGACAAATGTATAGAACGGTGATACGTTTCAAACGTATTGTTAAATGAGTCAAACACATCTTTCCTCTCCATTATCCTCTTTTTTTTCAATACAGCTGATTGCTAAAAAAAAAAAAAAGCCCAGAAATCTTTATTTCTCCTGAAGTTTTTTGAAGCATTTGTAGCCTAGTTGATATGAATCACTGAGCATTAATTTGAATTTCATGTAAAACTAGCCATTAGCACCAATTTGTACCTGATCCATATCTCCGCAGCTGGTTATTAGAGCTTCTAACATCTGGAGTTAATCTCCTGAGAAAATCCTGGTGGCTCCATGCTACGTAATGTTTAGAATCATATAAAATACAAATTCTTAAAGGGACATAAAGTGCAAAAAGAAAATGTGCTAATGTGTTACAGCAGTTTATTATTGCACTATTGTTTGCAAATTAAAATAGTCAATAAACAATAACCACCAGCGCCAGAGCAGCAATGCACTACTACAAGATAGCTGAACATATCTGGTAAGCCAATGACAGAAGGTATATGGTGTGTCGCCACCAATTAGCAGCTGGTTCCCAGTTGTGAATTGCTGCTCCTGAGCCTGTCTTGTTTGGTTTTCAACAAAGGATACCTAGAGAATGAAGCACATTTGATAATAGAAGTACTTTGAAAAGTCATTTTAAATTGCTATACTGCATTCGCTATCTGAATCAGGAAAGTCAAGTCAATTTTGACTTCCACGTCCCTTTAATACAGATGTTTTATAGTTACAGGATTGAACATAAATTTTGATTTAGATGGAGAACTGTAAAAAAAAAAGCAGGACTAAATTACACTAATATAATGAAAGGCACTGATTTTCAAACCTGTCCTCAGGCCTCACAACAGACCACATTTTGAGGCTATCTGAACTGGAGCACAGGAGAAATAATCAGCTGATTAGTAACCATGGTTATTTTACCTGCTCTCATCCAAGGTAATCCTTAAAACCTGGCCTGTTGGGGAGGCCTGAGAACAGGTTTGAAAACCAGTAATCTAAGCAGAAATACAGGAGGAAAAAATAAAATGTAGACCAAGGAAGGATAAGGATTCAGATCAGAAAGATTTGTTTCTGATAAATGGGGGTCCTGTCCCAAAAGCCTGCTCATCAAATATGTATAGAAGTAAATTGGAAAGCTGTTTCAAATTGTATGCTCTATTTGAATATTGAAAGAAAACTTTGGGGTTTTACATCCCTCTAACTTGATATTTTATCCAAGAAGCTGCTTATGAACCTTGTCAAATTGAGCAGGTGACTGATTATTAACAAGCATTAATTATTTGGATGTTACTCTGACAGGCATAAACAACAATCTTGTCAGTAGTAAGGTATACAGGAAACCCATCACTGGCAATACCCTCCTCCATGCCAAAAGCAACCATCCGAAAAGAGTCTTTAAGTCGGTCCTAAAAGGACAATTCATTAGACTCCGGAGGAATTGCTCAACGGATAAGGAATATGAAACTCAATCCTTAGAGCTGGAGCAGAGGTTCTGCGAAAGAGGCTACAAAAGAGACCAAGTCAGTCATCAAAGATTGAATATTGGGGCAAACCCTAGAAATATCTATCTTGAAGATAGAACCAAGGATAAAACTAAGGGATTTGAGGGTGTATCTTTTATTACCCAATATAGCAACCAATTCCACCGCATCTGTAACATTGTTAGAAAACATTTTAATATTCTAAAAGCAGATGATGGTTTGGTAGATACGGTTTCAAAAGGGTGTAGATATGCCTTCAGACGGGGTGTAAGCCTTAGCAACATACTTGCTCCTACACAGCTCAGAGCTAGGGATGAGGTAGGCTCATCCTGGATGACATTTAAAGGTACCTTTAAATGTAATTACACACAATGTACTGCCTGTGAATTTCTACAACAGGGAGTAGGCTTCAGAAGCTGTGTAACTGGAGAGAATTTTCAACATTTCTCTTGTCTGAATTGCAGAACAAGGTTCGCAATTTATTTACTTACCTGCATAGAATGCAATGTACAGTATACAGGACTCACAACCAGAGAGACCAGAGAAAGGATCAGGGAACACATTTCAAATATTAAAAATGGTAAATTAACTACACCTCTGGTCCAGCACTTTAAAAACTGTCATCAAACAAGTATTAAGTCATTAAGATGGACCATTATAGAACAGGTCAGAACGAACAAAAGAGGAGGTGACAGAGAGAGATTGCTGGAAAAAAGAGAGGTGTTTTGGATACACAGACTCAGGACCAGAGTCCCTGAAGGGTTAAACTCAGAATTTGACCTAATAAATTTTTGGGAATAATAATCCTGGTCCTGGGTCTGTGTTTCCATCCATTCTCTAGCTGTGATATGTGTAACTACAACATTATGTCTTCACATACCTGTTCAGTATAGATTTGAGAGAGAAAAATATCTATACATTAATAAATATTTGTATATATATATAGGTATGTGTGCAATCTGTAGGCTTGTTAACATAGAATTAGGTCTTCACATTGTTGGTTCATATGTATTGGATAACAAAGTATTTATACATATTTATTGAATAAATCAGAAGGAGGAATTTGGAAAATTTACTATCTCCTTATAATTAACAAATGTTCTAACAAACATAGATGTGACTTTTAGTTTAGATTACTTCAGATTACTTTAGATTACATTATATCAGGGTTCACCTTTCAATAAGTATTAAGCATATTTTACTCTCATTCATGTTTAGTTGATTGTTTTAGTTTAAATTTCACATTTGATGTATATATTATAGATTCTTGATATAGGACAAATGTCTTCCTGTTATATCTAATTTGAGAAGGGCTGGATATAGCTTCACTCCAGGTATGGTTTTAATTAGCTTTTAACCAATCAGGTAACAGGAACCAGTTTATAGGACTGGTGCTCACCTGAGACTGCAGCTACGATTACGGCTTAATTGCCGAAACATGTCAGCAATCAGTCACTGAAGTGAAGCTATCTCCAACTGCTGCACAGCTTGTGAATCCTATACCCTTGTTGGGACAAAGAGTTTTTATTTGCAATAAAAGAAACTGGAACTTACCACCGGCTGTCTGTGCATCTCATTTTGTTATTGTTGAAATTGCGTTGTGGAGCCGAAGATAGCACCAGCGACAGTGTGGATTTTCTGCAGGCCGAGTACAGCTCACCAGTTCAAGCCCTGGGAACTGCTTAGTACCGGGGAAAGAGGTTCCGACGGACCGGGGAAGGAGTTTCCGACGGACCGGAAGTGTACAGTGACGTCACACGCCATCAGAGAGGGACCACGTCGAGGAAACCTTAGCGGTCAGAGAAGGCGACAAGGGCCGGACTGCCAGAGTGTGCACCTGGTTTGCGCACGGAGGGGTTACGTGGATCTCCCTGTTTTCTTGAACAGAGGTGGCGACCTTGGACGACACTATACCGGGAGAGGTGAGAGGCTTAATACATGCCCGTACTGGGAACTAATTTGCCACGGTAACCTGTTATTTAAGTGCCGACACATATTGACTTTTTTTGTTTGCTCATTTCACTTTCTGTTCCAAGTGATAGTGTCTGTGCACTCTTTAAACGGGTTTACATTGCAGAAACTGAAACGATCTTTATCTATATATATTGCAAAATGGATCAGGCTGGCAGTGATACACTTATTGTGAAATTTTATTCATTACAATCAACGGATGAGAGAAGGGAGGATATTGTGGAAATGGAATCTGTGTTTTCTTCTGATTTTTCTACTTATAATCTCAGTAGACTTTTTGATACAATGGAGTCCCTATTAGAAAAAGAACTAAGATTAAAATGGGACATTTGGACACTCCAAAAATATATAAAGAATGGGATGATACCGAGAGGATTAAGAATAAATAAATTTCCCACATTTACTGTGGAGGACTTGGACTTCATAAGGGTTTGGAACAGTGTCCTGTCAGATTGTTCCTTTAGATTGATGGGAATGTTAGTAGAATTCAAACTGAAGCAGTTGAATACTATCTCTGATGAAATTAATTGTTTACAAATTGAATTGAATACACGTAGTAATGATAATATGTTTGGTAAATTTGACAAAATTTTGCAAATCACCATGGCAGAGACAAAAAACCTAATCATGGATATTAAACATGATAAGTATTTGAGGGATCTAGGGGATTATGAGTCCAATAAAATATATATTTGGAATAGAAAGCAAAGAACTAATTACAGAAGGGAACATGATCAGATTAAATTTCCCAAAGGAAATAAAATTAGAAACAGAAATAAAAATAAAAACAAAAATGGTAATAAGAATCCTAAATCTAAAAAGGTCACATTCAATGAAAGTGAAGCAGAATCCTCAGGGGACTATTCGTCCTCAGGTGAGGAAAGGGAAGAGACAGAAGCTGGTAGTACAACACACAAATCTGACAATATGTCTCTTATTACCCCTGTATCAAATGTGGGCACCAAATATTCGTTAGAACAAGAAAGAGGGATTGAAACTCTAGCTTCAGGGAATACTGAGCAGGCTGAAATTGTGCAGGTTTTTTCAAAGGCACCAAAAAGGTTCGAAGGGGGGGGAGGAGAAAAGGGAGAAAAGGGAATTCTCAAAGGGACCCCATTACCCCCGAGAAGGGGCAGGTCTCAGACCAAGTACAAGTAAACTCCATTGTCAATTTGTCCTCACATCCACTCAATGAATTGGAATACAAAGTTTTGAGCTTTGGTCTCAACTTTGTACCTACCAATAATTTCAATCTTTTCCAAACGTTGGTGGATGTTAACAGGCTGATAAGGAATTTAACCCTAAAAAAACATTATAACACAACATCTAATGAACTTCCATTAGATAGGGAAACTATTGATTATCACTCAGTTTGTAAAGATCCCCCTCTTTCCTTTGGGGAGGCCTGGGATTTAGAGAATTTGGAGGTGTTGCGAACAGAGGGACTATTAGAACTGGATACTTCAGATAATACACTTGAAATAGGTCCGTCTTTTCGCCCTACCTCCAAATACTATCCCATACACAGCAGAGGCACAATTTTGGAAAAATTTCAGCGCAGGGTAGAATTTGATTTAAACAAATTGGCTTACACCACTCATGAGAGCAATTACTCTAACCTAAGCAAGGATGAGTTTTCTACACTGAATAGTCTAAAAAAGAATCATAACTTGGTGATCAGGTCAGCTGATAAGGGGGGGTCAGTAGTTGTCATGGATAAAAGCTTTTTTGTCCAAGAAGCACTAAGACAACTTACTGACCCCTCACAATACCAAGTATTAGATTTTAATCCTGTACATCGCTTCAAACGAGATTTATTACAGTTATTGGATGATGGTAAGGAAGAAGGGTATATAGATCAATCCACATTTGATTTTTTGGTGGTAGATTGCCCTATAACTCCCATCTTCAATTTCCTGCCCAAAGTCCACAAGTCTCTTGTGGACGTAAAGGGCAGACCCATTATTAGTGGTATTGGCTCTCTGTTTGAACCCCTTTCTCAGTGGCTGGATGAAATTTTGTTTAGTTATCTAAGAGACACCAAACAACTATTAAATGAGATGGATAATGTTGTTTGGAGAGAGGGATACAGTTGGCTCACAATTGATGTTGTAGCACTGTACTCCTCCATTCCACACAGTAAGGGTCTAGAAGCTTTAAATTTCTGCCTGTCAAGATTTACGAATTATAGCCACAGGTTTTGTGGCTTCATCCTTAGAGTAACAGAATTCCTATTAACACACAATGCCTTTACCTTTGAAGGAGTTCATTACCTCCAGAGATGTGGGACAGCTATGGGGGCAAAATTTGCCCCTTCTTACGCCAACCTTTTTATGGGTTGGTGGGAGCTGTCCCACATCTTTGGATGTGATGAACTTTGGAAACATAAGATCATGTACTATAGGAGGTACATTGACGACCTGCTAATGATCTGGTATGGTATGGAAGAAGAAGCTTTAAGCTTTGTATCCTTACTTAATGAAAATGGTATTGGCATAAAATTCACATTTGAATTTAATAAAACAAGCATTAATTATTTGGATGTTACTCTGACAGGCATAAACAACAATCTTGTCAGTAGTAAGGTATACAGGAAACCCATCACTGGCAATACCCTCCTCCATGCCAAAAGCAACCATCCGAAAAGAGTCTTTAAGTCGGTCCTAAAAGGACAATTCATTAGACTCCGGAGGAATTGCTCAACGGATAAGGAATATGAAACTCAATCCTTAGAGCTGGAGCAGAGGTTCTGCGAAAGAGGCTACAAAAGAGACCAAGTCAGTCATCAAAGATTGAATATTGGGGCAAACCCTAGAAATATCTATCTTGAAGATAGAACCAAGGATAAAACTAAGGGATTTGAGGGTGTATCTTTTATTACCCAATATAGCAACCAATTCCACCGCATCTGTAACATTGTTAGAAAACATTTTAATATTCTAAAAGCAGATGATGGTTTGGTAGATACGGTTTCAAAAGGGTGTAGATATGCCTTCAGACGGGGTGTAAGCCTTAGCAACATACTTGCTCCTACACAGCTCAGAGCTAGGGATGAGGTAGGCTCATCCTGGATGACATTTAAAGGTACCTTTAAATGTAATTACACACAATGTACTGCCTGTGAATTTCTACAACAGGGAGTAGGCTTCAGAAGCTGTGTAACTGGAGAGAATTTTCAACATTTCTCTTGTCTGAATTGCAGAACAAGGTTCGCAATTTATTTACTTACCTGCATAGAATGCAATGTACAGTATACAGGACTCACAACCAGAGAGACCAGAGAAAGGATCAGGGAACACATTTCAAATATTAAAAATGGTAAATTAACTACACCTCTGGTCCAGCACTTTAAAAACTGTCATCAAACAAGTATTAAGTCATTAAGATGGAC
This sequence comes from Bombina bombina, assembly GCF_027579735.1. NCBI lineage: Eukaryota > Metazoa > Chordata > Amphibia > Anura > Bombinatoridae > Bombina > Bombina bombina. The sequence goes on along the minus strand of NC_069502.1, from coordinate 917,726,452 downwards.
CATTATAGAACAGGTCAGAACGAACAAAAGAGGAGGTGACAGAGAGAGATTGCTGGAAAAAAGAGAGGTGTTTTGGATACACAGACTCAGGACCAGAGTCCCTGAAGGGTTAAACTCAGAATTTGACCTAATAAATTTTTGGGAATAATAATCCTGGTCCTGGGTCTGTGTTTCCATCCATTCTCTAGCTGTGATATGTGTAACTACAACATTATGTCTTCACATACCTGTTCAGTATAGATTTGAGAGAGAAAAATATCTATACATTAATAAATATTTGTATATATATATATAGGTATGTGTGCAATCTGTAGGCTTGTTAACATAGAATTAGGTCTTCACATTGTTGGTTCATATGTATTGGATAACAAAGTATTTATACATATTTATTGAATAAATCAGAAGGAGGAAATTGGAAAATTTACTATCTCCTTATAATTAACAAATGTTCTAACAAACATAGATGTGACTTTTAGTTTAGATTACTTCAGATTACTTTAGATTACATTATATCAGGGTTCACCTTTCAATAAGTATTAAGCATATTTTACTCTCATTCATGTTTAGTTGATTGTTTTAGTTTAAATTTCACATTTGATGTATATATTATAGATTCTTGATATAGGACAAATGTCTTCCTGTTATATCTAATTTGAGAAGGGCTGGATATAGCTTCACTCCAGGTATGGTTTTAATTAGCTTTTAACCAATCAGGTAACAGGAACCAGTTTATAGGACTGGTGCTCACCTGAGACTGCAGCTACGATTACGGCTTAATTGCCGAAACATGTCAGCAATCAGTCACTGAAGTGAAGCTATCTCCAACTGCTGCACAGCTTGTGAATCCTATACCCTTGTTGGGACAACAGAATTTATGTTTACCTGATAAATTACTTTCTCCAACGGTGTGTCCGGTCCACGGCGTCATCCTTACTTGTGGGATATTCTCTTCCCCAACAGGAAATGGCAAAGAGCCCAGCAAAGCTGGTCACATGATCCCTCCTAGGCTCCGCCTACCCCAGTCATTCGACCGACGTTAAGGAGGAATATTTGCATAGGAGAAACCATATGATACCGTGGTGACTGTAGTTAAAGAAAATAAATTATCAGACCTGATTAAAAAACCAGGGTGGGCCGTGGACCGGACACACCGTTGGAGAAAGTAATTTATCAGGTAAACATAAATTCTGTTTTCTCCAACATAGGTGTGTCCGGTCCACGGCGTCATCCTTACTTGTGGGAACCAATACCAAAGCTTTAGGACACGGATGAAGGGAGGGAGCAAATCAGGTCACCTAAATGGAAGGCACCACGGCTTGCAAAACCTTTCTCCCAAAAATAGCCTCAGAAGAAGCAAAAGTATCAAACTTGTAAAATTTGGTAAAAGTGTGCAGTGAAGACCAAGTCGCTGCCCTACATATCTGATCAACAGAAGCCTCGTTCTTGAAGGCCCATGTGGAAGCCACAGCCCTAGTGGAATGAGCTGTGATTCTTTCAGGAGGCTGCCGTCCGGCAGTCACATAAGCCAATCTGATGATGCTTTTAATCCAAAAAGAGAGAGAGGTAGAAGTTGCTTTTTGACCTCTCCTTTTACCAGAATAAACAACAAACAAGGAAGATGTTTGTCTAAAATCCTTTGTAGCATCTAAATAGAATTTTAGAGCGCGAACAACATCCAAATTGTGCAACAAACGTTCCTTCTTCGAAACTGGTTTCGGACACAAAGAAGGCACGACTATCTCCTGGTTAATGTTTTTGTTAGAAACAACTTTTGGAAGAAAACCAGGTTTAGTACGTAAAACCACCTTATCTGCATGGAACACCAGATAAGGAGGAGAACACTGCAGAGCAGATAATTCTGAAACTCTTCTAGCAGAAGAAATTGCAACCAAAAACAAAACTTTCCAAGATAATAACTTAATATCAACGGAATGTAAGGGTTCAAACGGAACCCCCTGAAGAACTGAAAGAACTAAGTTGAGACTCCAAGGAGGAGTCAAAGGTTTGTAAACAGGCTTGATTCTAACCAGAGCCTGAACAAAGGCTTGAACATCTGGCACAGCTGCCAGCTTTTTGTGAAGTAACACAGACAAGGCAGAAATCTGTCCCTTCAAGGAACTTGCAGATAATCCTTTCTCCAATCCTTCTTGAAGAAAGGATAGAATCTTAGGAATCTTTACCTTGTCCCAAGGGAATCCTTTAGATTCACACCAACAGATATATTTTTTCCATATTTTGTGGTAAATTTTTCTAGTTACAGGCTTTCTGGCCTAAACAAGAGTATCAATAACAGAATCTGAGAACCCTCGTTTTGATAAGATCAAGCGTTCAATCTCCAAGCAGTCAGCTGGAGTGAGACCAGATTCGGATGTTCGAACGGACCTTGAACAAGAAGGTCTCGTCTCAAAGGTAGCTTCCATGGTGGAGCCGATGACATATTCACCAGATCTGCATACCAAGTCCTGCGTGGCCACGCAGGAGCTATCAAGATCACCGACGCCCTCTCTTGATTGATCCTGGCTACCAGCCTGGGGATGAGAGGAAACGGCGGGAATACATAAGCTAGTTTGAAGGTCCAAGGTGCTACTAGTGCATCTACTAGAGTCGCCTTGGGATCCCTGGATCTGGACCCGTAGCAAGGAACCTTGAAGTTCTGACGAGAGGCCATCAGATCCATGTCTGGAATGCCCCACAGTTGAGTAATTTGGGCAAAGATTTCCGGATGGAGTTCCCACTCCCCCGGATGTAATGTCTGACGACTCAGAAAATCCGCTTCCCAATTTTCCACTCCTGGGATGTGGATTGCAGACAGGTGGCAGGAGTGAGTCTCCGCCCATTGAATGATTTTGGTCACTTCTTCCATCGCCAGGGAACTCCTTGTTCCCCCCTGATGGTTGATGTACGCAACAGTCGTCATGTTGTCTGATTGAAACCGTATGAACTTGGCCTTTGCTAGCTGAGGCCAAGCCTTGAGAGCATTGAATATCGCTCTCAGTTCCAGAATATTTATCGGTAGAAGAGATTCTTCCCGAGACCAAAGACCCTGAGCTTTCAGGGGTCCCCAGACCGCGCCCCAGCCCATCAAACTGGCGTCGGTCGTGACAATGACCCACTCTGGTCTGCGGAAGGTCATCCCTTGTGACAGGTTGTCCAGGGACAGCCACCAACGGAGTGAGTCTCTGGTCCTCTGATTTACTTGTATCTTCGGAGACAAGTCTGTATAGTCCCCATTCCACTGACTGAGCATGCACAGTTGTAATGGTCTTAGATGAATGCGCGCAAAAGGAACTATGTCCATTGCCGCTACCATCAAACCTATTACTTCCATGCACTGCGCTATGGAAGGAAGAGGAACAGAATGAAGTGTTTGACAAGAGTTTAGAAGTTTTGTTTTTCTGGCCTCTGTCAGAAAAATCCTCATTTCTAAGGAGTCTATTATTGTTCCCAAGAAGGGAACCCTTGTCGACGGAGATAGAGAACTCTTTTCCACGTTCACTTTCCATCCGTGAGATCTGAGAAAGGCCAGGACTATGTCCGTGTGAGCCTTTGCTTGAGGAAGGGACGACGCTTGAATCAGAATGTCGTCCAAGTAAGGAACTACTGCAATGCCCCTTGGTCTTAGTACCGCTAGAAGGGACCCTAGGACCTTTGTGAAAATCCTTGGAGCAGTGGCTAATCCGAAAGGAAGCGCCACGAACTGGTAATGCTTGTCCAGGAATGCGAACCTTAGGAACCGATGATGTTCCTTGTGGATAGGAATATGTAGATACGCATCCTTTAAATCCACCGTGGTCATGAATTGACCTTCCTGGATGGAAGGAAGAATTGTTCGAATGGTTTCCATTTTGAACGATGGAACCTTGAGAAACTTGTTTAAGATCTTGAGATCTAAGATTGGTCTGAACGTTCCCTCTTTTTTGGGAACTATGAACAGATTGGAGTAGAACCCCATCCCTTGTTCTCCTAATGGAACAGGATGAATCACTCCCATTTTTAACAGGTCTTCTACACAATGTAAGAATGCCTGTCTCTTTATGTGGTCTGAAGACAATTGAGACCTGTGGAACCTCCCCCTTGGGGGAAGCCCCTTGAATTCCAGAAGATAACCTTGGGAGACTATTTCTAGTGCCCAAGGATCCAGAACATCTCTTGCCCAAGCCTGAGCGAAGAGAGAGAGTCTGCCCCCCACCAGATCCGGTCCCGGATCGGGGGCCAACATTTCATGCTGTCTTGGTAGCAGTGGCAGGTTTCTTGGCCTGCTTTCCCTTGTTCCAGCCTTGCATTGGTCTCCAGGCTGGCTTGGCTTGAGAAGTATTACCCTCTTGCTTAGAGGACGTAGCACTTGGGGCTGGTCCGTTTCTACGAAAGGGACGAAAATTAGGTTTATTTTTGGCCTTGAAAGACCTATCCTGAGGAAGGGCGTGGCCCTTACCCCCAGTGATATCAGAGATAATCTCTTTCAAGTCAGGGCCAAACAGCGTTTTCCCCTTGAAAGGAATGTTAAGGAGTTTGTTCTTGGAAGACGCATCCGCTGACCAAGATTTCAACCAAAGCGCTCTGCGCGCCACAATAGCAAACCCAGAATTTTTCGCCGCTAACCTAGCCAATTGCAAAGTGGCGTCTAGGGTGAAAGAAGAGAGCACGGATTCTGTCCATAATCTCCTCATAAGGAGGAGAATCACTATCGATCGCCTTTACTAGCTCATCGAACCAGAAACACGCGGCTGTAGTGACAGGGACAATGCATGAAATTGGTTGTAGAAGGTAACCTTGCTGAACAAACATCTTTTTAAGCAAACCTTCTAATTTTTTATCCATAGGATCTTTGAAAGCACAACTATCTTCTATGGGTATAGTGGTGCGTTTGTTTAAAGTAGAAACCGCTCCCTCGACCTTGGGGACTGTCTGCCATAAGTCCTTTCTGGGGTCGACCATAGGAAACAATTTTTTAAATATGGGGGGAGGGACGAAAGGTATACCGGGCCTTTCCCATTCTTTATTTACAATGTCCGCCACCCGCTTGGGTATAGGAAAAGCTTCTGGGAGCCCCGGGACCTCTAGGAACTTGTCCATTTTACATAGTTTCTCTGGGATGATCAAATTCTCACAATCATCCAGAGTGGATAATACCTCCTTAAGCAGAGCGCGGAGATGTTCCAACTTAAATTTAAATGTAATCACATCGGGTTCAGCTTGTTGAGAAATTTTCCCTGAATCTGAAATTTCTCCCTCAGACAAAACCTCCCTGGCCCCCTCAGACTGGTGTAGGGGCATTTCAGAACCATTATCATCAGCGTCCTCATGCTCTTCAGTATCTAAAACAGAGCAGTCGCGCTTACGCTGATAAGTGGGCATTTTGGCTAAAATGTTTTTGATAGAATTATCCATTACAGCCGTTAATTGTTGCATAGTAAGGAGTATTGGCGCGCTAGATGTACTAGGGGCCTCCTGAGTGGGCAAGACTGGTGTAGACGAAGGAGGGAATGATGCAGTACCATGCTTACTCCCCTCACTTGAGGAATCATCTTGGGCATCATTTTCAGTGTCACATAAATCACATCTATGTAAATGAGAAGGAACCTTGGCTTCCCCACATTCAGAACACAGTCTATCTGGTAGTTCAGACATGTTAAACAGGCATAAACTTGATAACAAAGTACAAAAAACGTTTTAAAATAAAACCGTTACTGTCACTTTAAATTTTAAACTGAACACACTTTATTACTGCAATTGCGAAAAAGTATGAAGGAATTGTTCAAAATTCACCAAAATTTCACCACAGTGTCTTAAAGCCTTAAAAGTATTGCACACCAAATTTGGAAGCTTTAACCCTTAAAATAACGGAACCGGAGCCGTTTTTATCTTTAACCCCTTTACAGTCCCTGGTATCTGCTTTGCTGAGACCCAACCAAGCCCAAAGGGGAATACGATACCAAATGACGCCTTCAGAAAGTCTTTTCTATGTATCAGAGCTCCTCACACATGCGACTGCATGTCATGCTTCTCAAAAACAAGTGCGCAATACCGGCGCGAAAATGAGGCTCTGCCTATGATTAGGGAAAGCCCCTAGAGAATAAGGTGTCTAAAACAGTGCCTGCCGATATTATTTTACAAAAATACCCAGATTAAATGATTCCTCAAGGCTAAATATGTGTATATATGAATCGATTTAGCCCAGAAAATGTCTACAGTCTTAATAAGCCCTTGTGAAGCCCTTATTTACTGTCTGAATAAAAATGGCTTACCGGATCCCATAGGGAAAATGACAGCTTCCAGCATTACATCGTCTTGTTAGAATGTGTCATACCTCAAGCAGCAAAAGACTGCTCACTGTTCCCCCAACTGAAGTTAATTCCTCTCAACAGTCCTGTGTGGAACAGCCATGGATTTTAGTAACGGTTGCTAAAATCATTTTCCTCTTACAAACAGAAATCTTCATCTCTTTTCTGTTTCAGAGTAAATAGTACATACCAGCACTATTTTAAAATAACAAACTCTTGATTGAATAATAAAAACTACAGTTAAACACTAAAAAACTCTAAGCCATCTCCGTGGAGATGTTGCCTGTACAACGGCAAAGAGAATGACTGGGGTAGGCGGAGCCTAGGAGGGATCATGTGACCAGCTTTGCTGGGCTCTTTGCCATTTCCTGTTGGGGAAGAGAATATCCCACAAGTAAGGATGACGCTGTGGACCGGACACACCTATGTTGGAGAAAAAGAGTTTTTATTTGCAATAAAAGAAACTGGAACTTACCACCGGCTGTCTGTGCATCTCATTTTGTTATTGTTGAGACTGATTATTGTAGCAGTGCTAACTGACCCCTTATAAGTCAATACATTCATGTAGTAACACACAAGACAGAAGTGGGTTAAACAAGGCTGCAGTTCATTGCATTCAAATATCAAGCAAAAAATAAACAATAAATAAATAACCCCAATGGGACTTCCCCTCCTAAGATCTTTCATTATCCACAACTCAGTTTCCGAAAGCCAAACCTCTCCTGAACAACCAAGAGGTAACGCTTCTTATTAAGATAACTTCTTCGGGTGATTGCCCTGTCTAAGCTGCAACACTAATATTTAACTTGTACAGCTAGGTTAGGAGGGAGTTTCTTCTTACAAGATATCTCCATAATTGTCCTAGACCTACTGCTTAAGCTCCCTATCTCATAACCACCCACTAAGGCAACCCTACTGGCCTATACCTGATATGCCTTAATGGGGTCAAATGCACCTCCCTCATATTAACTGCTTTTTTCTTTTTAACATGTCTTATCTTGAAAGTGAATAAGTACCATGTGATGAGCTATTTAAAACATACTCCTTTAATAAAAAAACAAATATGTTATATGAAAGTAAAGATACAAAGAAAAAAATATGTAAAAACAGGAAAAACATTTACAATTCCCACTATAGTCCCTGCCCTCAAGGAGACATGTTGGTAACTTAAATTGCATTATGTCCTCTTCTGAGCATGGGCAAAATGGATTGCTGTTTCTCTAAGCCAGCGCATGTAACTCTAGAAGATTTATGACATTAAGCTAGCTATGCCTATCTGTAGAGACCCCAGTCCCCTTGTCGGACTGTGAAAGGAATTAATGGACGCTGCACAAAGTTAAAAAAATAAATGAAAGGTAAAATCCTTTTACAATGATGAATAATACATATTGTAACGATTTCGATTAACTATAACCCACTGCGTAGTGCTTTTTTTTATTACAACAATAAAAAATGTTTTATATCCTTTTAACATGTGTGCATAGGATTTCCATACATTGTAAGAATTAATTATGGTACACCAAAGTTTCTTAAAGGGAGACTGAACCCAAATTATTTCTTTCGTGATTCAGATAGAGCATGCAATTTTAAGAAAATTTCTAATTTACTCCTATTATCAAATTGTCTTCGTTCTCTTGCTATGTTTATTTGAAAAAGAAGGCATCTAAGCTAAAGAGCCAGACAATTTTTGGTCCAGACCCTGGACAGCACTTGTTTATTGGTGGGTGAATATATCCGCCAATCAGCAAGAACAACCCAGGTTGGTTGTTCACCAAAAATGGGCCGGCATCTAAACTTACATTCTTGCTTTTCAAATAAAGATACCAGGAGAATGAAGAACATTTGATAATAGGAGTAAATTAGAAAGCTACTTAAAATTGCATGCTCTATCTGAATAACGAAAGAAAAAAATTGGGTTCAGTGTCCCTTTAACTATGCATAATTAAAGGAACAGTAAACATTTTAAACAAATTGCAGTAACAAAACTATTAATAACAGAAAGCTGCAAAACCCCCAGTGAATGTATTGAAAACAGTTTTTAATTTTTACTTTATCTCCAAAAGTGTTGCTCAGCTCTTGGCCTCAGCCGTCCAGAAGCTTAATAGTCAGCAGCTTTAAATATCTTGTAAGTTCCTTTTTTCTGCCCATGGGATGGCTTTAAAATAAAGTGGTATTGTTAGACTGATCAGTTGACACTGTTGTCGTTTTATTTCTAGCATAGGTTTTTAATTGGGGTGTTGATTAAGGCAGCTTTAGAGACCGCGAATCAAGATACAGTAGCCGCACTCTGGCTTCCTAAAGGTCTCCAAGAAACTACAAAACATTAAGTGTGGGTTTTTTTTTTGTTTGTTTTCTTTTAAGTGACTACAGAGTGACAGTTTGAGACAAAAATTAGACCTCATTAGGAGAAATTGGTTCAGAATTTATCTCAAATACATTAAAGGGACATAAAACCCCAAATGTTTTTTCATATTTCAAATATCACATACAATTTAAACAATTTCCCAATGTACTTCTATTATCAAATTTGCTTCAGTCTCTTGGTATCCTTGGTTGAAGGTGCAGCATTGCACTACTGTGAGCTAACTGAACACATCAGGTGAACCAATGGCAATAGAGATATACATGCAGGAAACAATCAAAAGCAAGCTCCCATTAGTGCATTGCTGCTCTTGACCCTACCTAGGTATGCTTTTCAACAAATGATAACAAGAGAATGTAGCAAATTAGAAAATTGGAAAGTTGTGTAAAATGCTCACTCTGAATCGTAAAAAAAAAAAAACATTGTGGGTTTAATGTCCCTTTAACATAATTATATTCCTGGAGATCTCAAAATAGGGTAAAGCAATACAAATATAGGTACTTGTAGTGCCAATAGCACTTATTTAATTCTCAGTAAAATAATGTCTGCTATAATCTGCTTTCGAGTACAACAAGCTGAAAGTTTGATGGCATCGTTCCAAAATTCTAATAAAAATAGCCACAAGGGAATAAATCTACTTGACTATATTAAGTAAACTGCTTTTATTTAACAGATAATATATCAAACATTTAAGAAATTCCTTTACATAAATTCCAGACTGTCTACATTTTGGAGTTAAAAAAAAGTTAGGTAAATGAATGTTGCAGACTAACGGATGGCTTGAAAATAGATGTATTTGTCTCTTCTTGTCAGCGATACTTGTGGGTTCCTTGATTATGCAAGGTGCTTTCTGTTACAAGATGGATTAGACATTTCAACCAGCAACAGATGTAGGTTAAAAATATGATATTATGAAACTACAAACATAGGACAGATGTGTAAACCTACATACAGAAAGAGAAGTGTTCGACCAGGAACGAACAACAGCTCAATGCTTGTCCTATGGCGAGTTAACACTTAGGAGCAGTCTCTTTTAGCCCAATTGTGCTTTTCACAAAGGAGAACTTTCCTGAAGTATATCAGTCTGACTCTGCCTAACAATGTCAGTCCAGCCCCAAAATACCAGGTAATCCTACTTTGAACAAGGAGCATGACAAACCTAGACGATAGTATCGGCCTTCATTGGGCCTTGTCAGTAAGGTGCAGCCATATCTCTCTAAGCACACTGGGCAAGGAGTCCACATCTGGCCCCCCCCCCCATCACCCTTATGGAGACTTCCCCAGGGTCATAATACACATGCATACAGAAAGAGAACCGCTCTACCAGGAATGAGCAACAGCTCAGTAGCTTGTTCTATGGCGAGTTACCATCTAGCAGCCTCTTTTAGCCCAAACGTGTTTTTCACAGAGGAGAACTTTCCTCAAGTATATAAGTCTGATCCTGCCTAGTATGGTCAGTCCAGCCCTGAAATACCAGGTAATCCTCTGTTAAACAAGGAACACGGCAACTCCAGATTATTGTTTCGGCCTTCTGTAGGCCTCATCAGTAATGCGCAGCCATATACCTCTAAGCACATTGGGCAAGGAGTCCAAGTCTGATTTCTCCCATCACCCTTAGGGTGACTTCTCAGGAGATGTGTAAACCTGCCATACAGAAGCAAATCCTCATACTGACTAACTTTGTATCCACAGGGCTCACTGATCCTTCTACATTTAAAGGGACAGTAAACACCTTGTAATTATAAGATATTCCTGTTGTGTTGCTATACAGCAACATATCAGCCAAGAACAGAGTAGACGAGGAGGAGCACTATCTGCTCTTTTAAGATAGATTTTATTGGCACATATGGAAAAGTGATCATATATCATATTACACCCTGTGACTCATGACGGCTGATGCGTTTCAGTCAGAGCCTTCATCTTATCTGCATGTTAAAGGGAAATGAAACCCAACATATGTATTTCATGAATCAGACAAAACTATTATCTTATTTTCTTTATTTTCTTGTTATCCTATGTTGAAGAAGCAGCAATGCACTACTGGGAGCTAGTTAACACAATGGGTGAGCCAATAAGATAATGCATACATGTACAGCCACCAATCAGCAGCTCCTGAGCCTACCTAGGTATCCTATTCAACAAATGATATCACAGGAACAAAGCAAATTAGATAATAGAAGTAAATTGGAAAGTTGTGTAAAAGCCCATGCTCTATCTGAATCATGAAAGCAACTATTTGGGTTTTATGCCCCTTTAACTTTAAAATGAGCAGCCTGATGAAAGTGAAGGATACTGTATATGAGGGCTGCGCATTACAAAGTTTAACATTGCATGCTCTATCTGAATCATAAAAGAAACTTTTTTGGGTTTCATGTCCCTTTAATGAATAAATATAAAAAATTCAGGACAATCCTTCATGAAAAATTAAGGGCCCTCCTTATATCCATTTTCAAACATATAAAAGCTACAGTTTCAGTTGCATTGCAGAAAATGTGAGACTACACTGTCACTTTTATGAAACTTTGTAACATAAGAGCACAATTCACTAAAACAAAATCACTACTTTTTCTTTAAAGGGACATAATAGTTAAAAAATAAACATTATTGTGAAAGAGCATTTTATTATTGCTCTACTATTGCATATAAGTATCTGTTTAACCCAGGCAAAGGAATTAAACACATAGCTAACGTCAGCTCCAGAGCATCAGTGCATTACTGTGAGTTAGCTGAACATCTGGTGAGCCAATAATAGGAGGCATATATGTGCAGCCACCAATCACTAACTAGCTACCAGTAGTGCATTGCTGCTCCAGAGTCTATCTTGTATAATCTTCAAGATAGAAAAAAAAGGAAAACTAAGTAAAGTTCATAATAGAAGTGCATTACAATGTCCCTTAAAATAGCAACCTCTATGTGAGCCATGAAAGCTTAAAGGGACATGAAACCCAAATTATTTATTTCATGATTTAGGAAGAACATGCAATTTTAAACAACTTTCCAAATTACTTCTATTCGTCACCCTTCCTTACTCAAAAAACTACAAAAATACTAATTAATTCCATCATTTTGTCATGCATTGACTATTACAATCTACTTCTAAATGGCCTTCCAAAACACCGCCTCTCCTCCCTGCAATCTATTATAAATTCTTCAGTTAGACTCATCCACCTAAGTCGCCGATCTACATCAGCTGCTGCGCTTTGACAGTCTCTACAATGGCTCCCCATACACACCAGAATGCAATTTAAAGTATTAACCCTTACTTACAAAGCAGTCAAGAGCCTCACTCCCAACTATATTTCCTCTCTCATCTCCAAATATTCCACATCTTGTCCTCTGCAATCAACCTCTGACCTAGGTCTCTCCACTCCTGTTATCTCTACGTCCCACTTCCATCTCCAAGACTTCCTGCTCCTGTCCTCTGGATCGCTCTATCCCACTCCATAAGAATGTCTACAACCTTGTATAGCTTTAGACAATCCTAGAAAACACACCTATTCAGAGAGGCTTACTTCTCATTGTACCCAGCGCTACAGAACCTTGCGGTGCTATACAAATAAATGATAATAATAATCTCTAATTTGCTTCATTCTCTTGATATCCTTTGTTGAAAATAATATTTAAATAGGCTCAGTATCTGTTGTTTGGTGGCTGCACACAGATGCCTCATGTGATTGGCTCACCCATGTGAATTGCTATTTCTTTAACCAAGGATATCTAAAGAATGAAGAAATTTGGTAATAGAGGTAAATTGGAATGTTGTTTAAAATGGTATTCTCTATCTGAATAATGAAAGAAATAGTTTGGGTTTCATGACTCTCAAATGCCCCTTAAAAATCCTACAACAGTGGAAAGCAGCCCTTATGGAATCCATTATACAATTCATGCTGCATGACACTAAACACAGTGGAGTATTACAAATCCCAGAACAGTAGAAAATGTATTTTTTGGAGTATTTTAGGATTTAGAAAATAACATTATAATCTTATAAATTAAATGGAAGATTACACACTGAGGGCAATGGATCATTCTCAAAAGAGAATTAAATAATCATCATCTAAAATGTCATAGACGGCTCTGGATTTCCTCAATATGTAATGTGCATGTGGGAAGATTTGAAAGTGAAAATGATGGGATTGTTTCAAATGTTTAACAAATATGAAGCTACCCCCCCCCCCCCCAAAAACAAATACTTAGATACAACAGGGAGCAATATCCAGGTGAGATAGCATTAAATTACTCACAAGGGCCTGATTCTTTAAAGCTCTATGGTCTGACAAGATCCCATAAGATACAAAAAAAAAATCTAGTTCCAGCCATTTTCTTTAAAAGGAACCTTTATTCCTTACCTCGGGGCCCTAGGGCCGTAATGTAAGGAATAAACATCCGTTTTAAAGAGAAAGGCTGGAATGAGATTCTTTCTTGTATTTGATTCCTGGATGTGGTAGATCCAAGGTTCTGTGCCTGAACAGAAGTTGTGAGGGCTGTTTTCCACTTTTCTGATTTTGAGATTCTATAAGATGGCTCATCAAGACCCCTTGGGGATTTGTAATGGCAATTTTTTCCTTGGGAACCATTTATCTCATTAATGAGAGTTTTGTAATATTCTTTTTATTAAAGTGATTGTAAACCCAAGCGTTTAAAGCGTTTAAAAAAAGCTAGTATTTACCATCACTAAAAATGTTGAGTTTCATAGAGCATTTAGTAAAAAAAAAAAGGGTGCTAAACTCACCCACAGCGCTCTTCTACCAATGAGGTGACATTTCCACCTCTAAACCAATAGCCATGCTAGCATACAGCGACACTGTCAGATGACACGCACAGCTATTGGTTTAGAGGTGGAAACGTCACCTCATTGAAAAAGAGAGGTATGCCGTGGGCGGTCGGAGACTCTGATTTTAGCGAGCTGCTGCAGCAAAGACAGGGTGAGTTTAGCACCCTTTTTGAAATAAAAAATCAATGAAACTCAAGATTATTTTTGGTGATGGTAAATCTTAGCGCTTTTTAAACACTTGGATTTACCATCACTTTAATGTGAGACACTTTACAAAATAGGCATGAGTAAAATAAGCTAACGGTTTCTTTCCATGCCGGAGAGTTTATGAGAATCAGACCAATGGTGAAATCAGTATTTTTATTATAAATAAAAAGTGGGGGCCCAATGTACTGCCTTTTGCTCCCAATCCAGATACCCATGAGTGTAACCATAATCAGGGGCACTATTTGCAATTTACACCAACAATGAAAAGTTAAAAATTGTCCTAATTGTTTTATATTTAATTCTCATCATAATATCATTTTTATTTCCAGTAAACAAGATCTACTGTGTTTCATTCACGATGCCGAATACTTATTAGGCCAATAATGTTTATGGGCTTTAACAGTAACCTTAGCTGATGCATTTATCTAACATTACCTGGCAATATCTCATCTATAAGGTTAATCGTATTTGCAGTATCTTCCTGAAACAGTTAATGAGCAAGTCGGATTGAATAAATACCCTTCTAGTATTGTACAGTTTATAATAAAATTGTATATGAAGAACTTTGGGCCATACTTGGTGAATGTCAAACTATAAATAAAATGCACATTAAAAGGTAAACAATGAGATTCCTTATAATTAGATGATATGATTTTATAGAATGCCACTGAATAGGCTACGGCTACCCTATACTTTGACATTAACTACAAACATAAAGGGACGGTAAATCAAAATAAAATTTAAATGGATTTCATAGATATTGACATTTTAAACAACTTTCTAACTTTTGTTATCAATTTTCTTTAGTTTAAAGCAGTGTTTCCCAACCGTGGTCCTCAAGTACCCCCAACAGGCCTGGTTTTCATTATAGCTGAATCAGTGCACAGGTGAAGTAATCAGCTGATCAGTAACCATGGTTACTAACCTGCTCTCATCCATCAGATGATTATTTCACCTGTGCTCTAGTTCAGCTATAATGAAAACCAGGACTGTCGGGGGTACTTTAGGACTGCGGTTGGGAAACACTGCTTTAAAGAGTAATCATTTAGTGAGCTCAGGAGTGTGCACGTGTCTTTAATCATCTAACAGAAGCGTTCTCAGCAAAGTTTATAGCAATGATTTTATATACAGGTAGCCCTCCGTTTACGCCGGGGTTAGGTTCCAGAAGGAATGGTTGTAAATCGAAACCGTTGTAAATTGAATCCCAGTTTATAATGTAAGTCAATGGGAAGGGAGGGAGTTAGGTTTCAGGCCCCTCTCAAAATTGTCATAAGTAACACCTAATACATTATTTTTAAAGCTTTGAAATGAAGACTTTAAATGCTAAACAGCATTATAAACCTAATAAAATAATCACACAACACAGAATATATAATTAAACTAAGTTAAATGAACAAAAACATTTGCTAAACAGCATTATAAACCCAATAAAATAATCACACAACACAGACTTCACTTGCATTTTTCTGCAAACAGTTCTTTCTATGCATTCCAATCTGGACGGATTTATAGACAGGAAGATCTTGTTCCTTTGAAATCTGCTCGACAGCTCAGGTCTGGTTAAACTGATTAATTTCAGCTTGCTTGGCTTTGCTGCAACACAAGCGGACAGCTCCACCTACTGGCTATTTTAATAAATGCACTGCTTCTCAATGCTTTTCAATAGCAGTCACATGACTGGAAAAAAAGGTTGTTATTCTGAAACGGTGTAAATTGAACCGTTGTAAACCGAGGGACACCTGTATTTGCAAATACTTCTGCCATAGACTGCTAAAGATGCATGCATGCTCCTAAGCTCCTCTCAGCCTGCATGTCTTTACTCTTCAACAAAGGATACCAAGATTACATTTTGTAATAGAAGTAGAAGGTTTTTACAATTGCATTCTACTCTATCTTAATCATGAAAGTTTTATTTTTACTGTAACAACTGGCAATGTCAGGAAAGATCTTTGCGGTGTTTAAAGGGATATGAAACCCGAAATGTTTCTTTTGCGATTCAGACAGAGCATACCATTAAAAAAACAGAATTTATGTTTACCTGATAAATTACTTTCTCCAACGGTGTGTCCGGTCCACGGCGTCATCCTTACTTGTGGGATATTCTCTTCCCCAACAGGAAATGGCAAAGAGCCCAGCAAAGCTGGTCACATGATCCCTCCTAGGCTCCGCCTACCCCAGTCATTCGACCGACGTTAAGGAGGAATATTTGCATAGGAGAAACCATATGGTACCGTGGTGACTGTAGTTAAAGAAAATAAAATATCAGACCTGATTAAAAAAACCAGGGCGGGCCGTGGACCGGACACACCGTTGGAGAAAGTAATTTATCAGGTAAACATAAATTCTGTTTTCTCCAACATAGGTGTGTCCGGTCCACGGCGTCATCCTTACTTGTGGGAACCAATACCAAAGCTTTAGGACACGGATGAAGGGAGGGAGCAAATCAGGTCACCTAAATGGAAGGCACCACGGCTTGCAAAACCTTTCTCCCAAAAATAGCCTCAGAAGAAGCAAAAGTATCAAACTTGTAAAATTTGGTAAAAGTGTGCAGTGAAGACCAAGTCGCTGCCCTACATATCTGATCAACAGAAGCCTCGTTCTTGAAGGCCCATGTGGAAGCCACAGCCCTAGTGGAATGAGCTGTGATTCTTTCGGGAGGCTGCCGTCCGGCAGTCTCGTAAGCCAATCTGATGATGCTTTTAATCCAAAAAGAGAGAGAGGTAGAAGTTGCTTTTTGACCTCTCCTTTTACCGGAATAAACAACAAACAAGGAAGATGTTTGTCTAAAATCCTTTGTAGCATCTAAATAGAATTTTAGAGCGCGAACAACATCCAAATTGTGCAACAAACGTTCCTTCTTTGAAACTGGTTTCGGACACAGAGAAGGTACGATAATCTCCTGGTTAATGTTTTTGTTAGAAACAACTTTCGGAAGAAAACCAGGTTTAGTACGCAAAACCACCTTATCTGCATGGAACCCCAGATAAGGAGGAGAACACTGCAGAGCAGATAATTCTGAAACTCTTCTAGCAGAAGAAATTGCAACCAAAAACAAAACTTTCCAAGATAATAATTTAATATCAACGGAATGCAAGGGTTCAAACGGAACCCCCTGAAGAACTGAAAGAACTAAATTGAGACTCCAAGGAGGAGTCAAAGGTTTGTAAACAGGCTTGATTCTAACCAGAGCCTGAACAAAGGCTTGAATATCTGGCACAGCTGCCAGCTTTTTGTGAAGTAACACCGACAAGGCGGAAATCTGTCCCTTCAGGGAACTTGCAGATAATCCTTTTTCCAATCCTTCTTGAAGGAAGGATAGAATCCTAGGAATCTTAACCTTGTCCCAAGGGAATCCTTTAGATTCACACCAACAGATATATTTTTTCCAAATCTTGTGGTAAATCTTTCTAGTTACAGGCTTTCTGGCCTGAACAAGAGTATCGATAACAGAATCTGAGAATCCTCGCTTCGATAAAATCAAGCGTTCAATCTCCAAGCAGTCAGCTGGAGTGAAACCAGATTCGGATGTTCGAACGGACCCTGAACAAGAAGGTCTCGTCTCAAAGGTAGCTTCCAAGGTGGAGCCGATGACATATTCACCAGATCTGCATACCAAGTCCTGCGTGGCCACGCAGGAGCTATCAAGATCACCGACGCCCTCTCCTGATTGATCCTGGCTACCAGCCTGGGGATGAGAGGAAACGGCGGGAACACATAAGCTAGTTTGAAGGTCCAAGGTGCTACTAGTGCATCCACTAGAGCCGCCTTGGGATCCCTGGATCTGGACCCGTAGCAAGGAACTTTGAAGTTCTGACGAGAGGCCATTAGATCCATGTCTGGAATGCCCCACAGCTGAGTGACTTGGGCAAAGATTTCCGGATGGAGTTCCCACTCCCCCGGATGCAATGTCTGACGACTCAGAAAATCCGCTTCCCAATTTTCCACTCCTGGGATGTGGATAGCAGACAGGTGGCAGGAGTGAGACTCCGCCCATAGAATGATTTTGGTCACTTCTTCCATCGCTAGGGAACTCCTTGTTCCCCCCTGATGGTTGATGTACGCAACAGTCGTCATGTTGTCTGATTGAAACCGTATGAAATTGGTCCTCGCTAGCTGAGGCCAAGCCTTGAGAGCATTGAATATCGCTCTCAGTTCCAGAATATTTATCGGTAGAAGAGATTCTTCCCGAGACCAAAGACCCTGAGCTTTCAGGGATCCCCAGACCGCGCCCCAGCCCATCAGACTGGCGTCGGTCGTGACAATGACCCACTCTGGTCTGCGGAATGTCATCCCTTGTGACAGGTTGTCCAGGGACAGCCACCAACGGAGTGAGTCTCTGGTCCTCTGATTTACTTGTATCTTTGGAGACAAGTCTGTATAGTCCCCATTCCACTGACTGAGCATGCACAGTTGTAATGGTCTTAGACGAATGCGCGCAAAAGGAACTATGTCCATTGCCGCTACCATCAACCCAATCACTTCCATGCACTGAGCTATGGAAGGAAGAGGAACGGAATGAAGTATCCGACAAGAGTCTAGAAGTTTTGTTTTTCTGGCCTCTGTTAGAAAAATCCTCATTTCTAAGGAGTCTATAATTGTTCCCAAGAAGGGAACCCTTGTTGACGGGGATAGAGAACTCTTTTCCACGTTCACTTTCCAGCCGTGAGATCTGAGAAAGGCCAGGACGATGTCCGTGTGAGCCTTTGCTTGAGGAAGGGACGACGCTTGAATCAGAATGTCGTCCAGGTAAGGTACTACTGCAATGCCCCTTGGTCTTAGCACCGCTAGAAGGGACCCTAGTACCTTTGTGAAAATCCTTGGAGCAGTGGCTAATCCGAAAGGAAGCGCCACGAACTGGTAATGTTTGTCCAGGAATGCGAACCTTAGGAACCGATGATGTTCCTTGTGGATAGGAATATGTAGATACGCATCCTTTAAATCCACCGTGGTCATGAATTGACCTTCCTGGATGGAAGGAAGAATAGTTCGAATGGTTTCCATCTTGAACGATGGAACCTTGAGAAACTTGTTTAAGATCTTGAGATCTAAGATTGGTCTGAACGTTCCCTCTTTTTTGGGAACTATGAACAGATTGGAGTAGAACCCCATCCCTTGTTCTCTTAATGGAACAGGATGAATCACTCCCATTTTTAACAGGTCTTCTACACAATGTAAGAACGCCTGTCTTTTTATGTGGTCTGAAGACAACTGAGACCTGTGGAACCTCCCCCTTGGGGGAAGTCCCTTGAATTCCAGAAGATAACCCTGGGAGACTATTTCTAGCGCCCAAGGATCCAGAACATCTCTTGCCCAAGCCTGAGCGAAGAGAGAGAGTCTGCCCCCCACCAGATCCGGTCCCGGATCGGGGGCCAATATTTCATGCTGTCTTGGTAGCAGTGGCAGGTTTCTTGGCCTGCTTTCCCTTGTTCCAGCCTTGCATTGGTCTCCAAGCTGGCTTGGCTTGAGAAGTATTACCCTCTTGCTTAGAGGACGTAGCACTTTGGGCTGGTCCGTTTTTACGAAAGGGACGAAAATTAGGTCTATTTTTTGCCTTGAAAAGCCGATCCTGAGGAAGGGCGTGGCCCTTACCCCCAGTGATATCAGAGATAATCTCTTTCAAGTCAGGGCCAAACAGCGTTTTCCCCTTGAAAGGAATGTTTAGTAGCTTGTTCTTGGAAGACGCATCAGCCGACCAAGATTTCAACCAAAGCGCTCTGCGCGCCACAATAGCAAACCCAGAATTCTTAGCCGCTAACCTAGCCAATTGCAAAGTGGCGTCTAGGGTGAAAGAATTAGCCAATTTGAGAGCATTGATTCTGTCC
The DNA here is from genome assembly GCF_027579735.1 of Bombina bombina. NCBI lineage: Eukaryota > Metazoa > Chordata > Amphibia > Anura > Bombinatoridae > Bombina > Bombina bombina. The sequence continues at coordinate 917,707,006 of NC_069502.1, read as the reverse complement.
ATAATCTCCTCATAAGGAGGAGAATCACTATCGAGCGCCTTTATCAGTTCATCAAACCAGAAACATGCGGCTGTAGTGACAGGGACAATGCATGAAATTGGTTGTAGAAGGTAACCCTGCTGAACAAACATCTTTTTAAGCAAACCTTCTAATTTTTTATCCATAGGATCTTTGAAAGCACAACTATCCTCTATGGGTATAGTGGTGCGTTTGTTTAAAGTAGAAACCGCTCCCTCGACCTTGGGGACTGTCTGCCATAAGTCCTTTCTGGGGTCGATCATAGGAAACAATTTTTTAAATATGGGGGGAGGGACGAAAGGAATACCGGGCCTTTCCCATTCTTTATTAACAATGTCCGCCACCCGCTTGGGTATAGGAAAAGCTTCTGGGAGCCCCGGCACCTCTAGGAACTTGTCCATTTTACATAGTTTCTCTGGGATGACCAACTTTTCACAATCATCCAGAGTGGATAATACCTCCTTAAGCAAAATGCGGAGATGTTCCAACTTAAATTTAAATGCAATCACATCAGGTTCAGCCTGTTGAGAAATGTTCCCTGAATCAGTAATTTCTCCCTCAGACAAAACCTCCCTGGCCCCCTCAGATTGGGTTAGGGGCCCTTCAGAGATATTAATATCAGCGTCGTCATGCTCTTCAGTAACTAAAACAGAGCAGCCACGCTTACGCTGACAAGGGTTCATTTTGGCTAAAATGTTTTTGACAGAATTATCCATTACAGCCGTTAATTGTTGCATAGTAAGGAGTATTGGCGCGCTAGATGTACTAGGGGCCTCCTGAGTGGGCAAGACTCGTGTAGACGAAGGAGGGAATGATGCAGTACCATGCTTACTCCCCTCACTTGAGGAATCATCTTGGGCATCATTGTCATTATCACATAAATCACATTTATTTAAATGAATAGGAATTCTGGCTTCCCCACATTCAGAACACAGTCTATCTGGTAGTTCAGACATGTTAAACAGGCATAAACTTGATAAGAAAGTACAAAAAACGTTTTAAAATAAAACCGTTACTGTCACTTTAAATTTTAAACTGAACACACTTTGTTACTGCAATTGCGAAAAAACATGAAGGAATTGTTCAAAATTCACCAAATTTTCACCACAGTGTCTTAAAGCCTTAAAAGTATTGCACACCAAATTTGGAAGCTTTCCCTTAAAATAACGGAACCGGAGCCGTTTTAAAACTTTAACCCCTTTACAGTCCCTGGTATCTGCTTTGCTGAGACCCAACCAAACCCAAAGGGGAATACGATACCAAATGACGCCTTCAGAAAGTCTTTTCTAAGTATCAGAGCTCCTCTCACATGCGACTGCATGCCATGCCTCTCAAAAACAAGTGCGCCACACCGGCGCGAAAATGAGGCTCTGCTTATGCTTTGGGAAAGCCCCTAAGAAATAAGGTGTCTAATACAGTGCCTGCCGATATTATTATATCAAAATACCCAGATAAAATGATTCCTCAAGGCTAAATATGTGTTAATAATGAATCGATTTAGCCCAGAAAAGTCTAAAGTCTTAATAAGCCCTTGTGAAGCCCTTATTTACGATCGTAATAAACATGGCTTACCGGATCCCATAGGGAAAATGACAGCTTCCAGCATTACATCGTCTTGTTAGAATGTGTCATACCTCAAGCAGCAAGAGACTGCACACTGTTCCCCCAACTGAAGTTAATTGCTCTCAACAGTCCTGTGTGGAACAGCCATGGATTTTAGTTACGGTTGCTAAAATCATTTTCCTCATACAAACAGAAATCTTCATCTCTTTTCTGTTTCTGAGTAAATAGTACATACCAGCACTATTTCAAAATAACAAACTCTTGATTGAATAATAAAAACTACAGTTAAACACTAAAAAACTCTAAGCCATCTCCGTGGAGATGTTGCCTGTACAACGGCAAAGAGAATGACTGGGGTAGGCGGAGCCTAGGAGGGATCATGTGACCAGCTTTGCTGGGCTCTTTGCCATTTCCTGTTGGGGAAGAGAATATCCCACAAGTAAGGATGACGCCGTGGACCGGACACACCTATGTTGGAGAAAAATATTCCAATGTATTTCTATGATTACATTTGCTTTGTTACCATGATATTCTGTCTTGTGATTCAATAACATTCTTGCAAAACTGCTGCCATATAGTGCTCCAGAAATGGGTCGGCTTCTAAGCATACATCCCTGCTTTTTCAACAAAAGATACCAACGGAAGGAACAAAAATTGATAATATAAATAAATAAGAACGTTTTTTTTTTAAATGTCATGCTCTATCTAAATCATGATTTGAAAACAATTGGGTTTCATACCCCTTTAATCTTAAAGGGACACTGAACCCAATTTTTTTCTTTCATGATTCAGATAGAGCATGACATTTTAAGCAACTTTCTAATTTACTCCTATTATCAAATTTTCTTTATTCTCTTGGTATCTTTATTTGAAATGCAGGAATGTAAGTTTAGATGCCGGCCCATTTTTGGTGAACAACCTGGGTTGCTCTTGCTGATTGGTGGATAAATGTATCCACCAATAAAAAAGTGCTCTCCAGAGTTCTGATCTAATAAAAATGCTTAGATGCCTTCTTTTTCAAATAAAGATAGTAAGAGAACGAAGAAAAATGTATAACGGAAGTAAATTAGAAAGTTGTTTAAAATTGCATGCTCTATCTGAATCACAAAAGAAAAATTTTGGGTTCAGTGTTCCTTTAAGTTTACAAGTGGATCTAACACCCAGGTATATACTTTATTATCATCAATGAAATATAATATATTCCTTACCTGTGTTCCTGTGGTCTCTTGGAAACAACGTCCAAGTTGGTTTTTGGTTGAGGTTGGATACACATGGGACACAGTCTGCTGATGTGGGTACACAGTATGTGGTAGTTGATGTTTCTGGACTGGAATGCCATGGTAAGAAATCTGAGTTTGACTTGTCTGCCCATCCTTTAGCTTCTGTGTGGAAGATGAGCTTTCAACTCTGGACACCTGGTGGAACTGTACAGAGGCTTCTGGAGGGTGCTTCACATGGATGTTTACCATATTAGGAGGAAAATTAACTAAAAGAAAAACATACAAACAAATATGAAATGTGATGTAATTTCCATGATTTATCATTCATAGAGTTCAAACAATGTTGAACATAACAAAAACAACTACAAAAAGTAGACTGATAATATTAACCAAATGGACCTCAATCGTGTACTCATTAATCTAATGATGAAAATGCTACAAGCTAATAAGATTATTCAATATTTGTTATGCAGTTTAAATCATATACTTCTATTAAAAGGGACATTAAACACTTTGAGATAGTAATATAAAATGATAAATCTTATATATAAAAAAACTCTGCAATATACTTTCATTACTTATTTTGCCCCCTTTTCTTGTAATCTCATTCTGAAATTGTAAGCTTTTCAGTTCCTGTTAGAAATTGAAGTGTAGAACACTGTTATATTCCATACAGCCATTAGCTGCACACTCTAGTGACCTACAATATTTATAACTGTCCCTAATTGGTCACAGCAGAGAAGGTAACCTAAGTTACAACATGGCAGCTCCCATCGTTTTATAGACACTAAGGGACCTCAATTATCAAGCTCCGAACAGAGCTTGATGCCCCGTGTTTCTGGCGAGCCTTCAGGCTCACCAGAAACACAAGTAATGTTTCTGGTGAGCCTGAAGACCGCTGCTCCATAACCTGTCCAGACAGACATTGCCGGAAATCAACCCGATCAAATACGATCAGGTTGATTGACACCCCCTGCTAGCGGCCGCGAATTTGCAGGGGGCTGTACTGCACCAGCAGTTCACAAGAACTGCTGGTGCAATGATAAATGCCAAGAGCGTATGCTCATGCTGTCGGCATTTATAGATGTGCAGCGGACATGATCCGCAATATCGGATCATGTCTGCTCACATCATGATAAATAGGCCCCTAAAAAAACTTTACACTTATTTTGTCAATATTTAAACAGGTAATGAAACTTTAAAAGCTCTATAAAACGGACAGACCACATACCCTGAGGTAACAAGCAACTAACCAGGATAGCAACAGTGGTCACCTAACAGAAACACATATGGAAAAAAAAAATCTGAGGGTATCCAGCAATCCTGTTCTTTCAAATGATTTGTCCCGTGTCCGTCCAGCCTCCAGGTAATTATTAGAACAGTGCAGGTATTTTAATGTTAGGCATTATTTTATAGTAAGTTTAGGCAGGGGTAGGAGCATATATACATTGTACAAATAGGTTTCTATCCCTCTGTGAAATCAGAATTGACTTCTATTATCTGATGCTTCATTCTTGGAATCTTTTGTTGAAGAAGCAGCAATGGACTACTGGGTTCTTACTCAAAGCCAATGACAAAAGGCATACATGTGCAACCATCAATCAGCAGCTTCCAAGCCTATCTAGCTATTTTTTTTTCAACAAAGGAAACAAAGAAAACAAAACAAATTAGATAATAGAAATAAATTAGAAAGCTATTTAAAATTGTATGCGCTATCCGAATCATGAAAGAAAAAAATGTGGGTTTCATATCGCTTTAATTATAGAACCTAAATATTAATGTGTCTTGGGAAGGTGAGCTGATGCTATGGGCCACGTGTATTAATGTGCGGAAGGGGAAATTCACAGTTAGGAAATCTGTTCGCCTGCGATCAAGGGTGGCTGGTAGCATTTTGCTTATGACGGATATTTCTTAACTGCCAGTTGCTGTCATGAGTCGGCACCCAATCAACTTCAAGGGGCCTATTTAACAAAGGTCTGTCGACCAGGTCCGCCAGACCTCGCTGAATGCGCAGAGCAATACGCTCTCGGTAGTCAGCATTGCACCAGCAGCTCTTGTGAGCTGCTGGTGCAACGCCGCCCCCTGCAGATTCACGGCCAATCGCCCGCCAGCAGGGGGGGGGGTGTCAATCAACCCGATGGTACTTGATCGGGTTGAACTGCGGCAATGTCTGTCCGCCTGCTCAGGTGTTTCTGACAAGCCTGCAGGCTCGCCAGAAACACGGTCCTTTAAGTTCCATCCGGAGCTTGATAAATGTGACCCCAAAGCTGCACCAGCAGCTTGATAAATAGAGCCCTATATGTGGAACCATAAATGATTGGGGATATACAATTTCCATGCTGTTGTTTACCACAAACACAAATCACACAAATTTTTATTTATTAGTTTGTATTTCCTATGGTGCCAGTTTCTCATATTTGGGTATTTTTTGCAAATTAAAGTTATTTTGTAAATATCAAATTAACAATTAAGTATAAAGAGGGCTTCTGTGTATTAAAAAAAACAAGTACAAATATTAAAAAGTGTCATAGCACAAAAAAAGAGGACCAGCATATCCCACAGTCTACAGTGCTAAACTTCCATAGAGACCGTGGCTGATTTTCAATTTCACAAAATCCTTATCTGTTTAAGGAATTAGTTTAGTAATGTTATGAATCATCTGAGAAAAGATTTGCAACTTAACCAAAATCAGAATGACAACGGAAACATCTTAGCATAATCCTGCTTATTTTACAAATTTATGATTATGACAATCATAACTAAATCTTTTACATTTGTTATAAAAATAAAATTAAACTAATATATTGCTAAATGTTGTCAAAAACCACTGAAAAAACATTTGCCATTGTTAACGTTGAACTCATTAACAGGGCTTGATGTATCATCAATTTATTCTATTATGTCACTGTCATAAAAAATAAAATAAAAAAAACACCATCATTATTAAGTGACTGCTAAGAAGTATTTGTTAGAAAACAGAAGTGACATATTACATTTAATACATCAATTCCATGACAAAAGATAAATAATTTAAAGGGATAGTCTTGTCAAAATGTCATGATTCAGATATAGCATGCAATTTAAAGCAGCTTTCTAATTTACTACAATTCTTCTTTATTCTCTTGGTATGTTTATTTAAAAAGGCTGGATTGTAAAGCTTAGTAGCCGGACAATTTTTGGTTCAGTACCCTGGGTAGAACGTGCTAGTTGGTGGCTACATTTAGACTAGACTATCCCTTTAAGCATTTACTTTAAAGGCCTTTTGCCTTTAAACAATTGCTCTCATCCATTAGAGTATGTAATTTTATCACTCTCGAGTGTGCAAATCTATGTGTTTAGCTCCTGCAAAGGTGGTCCTAAGCAAACATGAGGCTCATCTTGGTTGTGCAACTATTGCTGCTGATTAGATCTGCTCAGTGGCATTTTCGAGTAGTTTCCCTTTCTGTGTGGGTTAAACACATTGATTTGCAGGGTTGATAGTGATTAAGCTACATGTAAATTCTAATCCTGCTCTCGCACCCAGGTTGTTTTTTTTAAACCTTTGCTCAGAAGGCTCATAGGCTGTATGGACCAGATACGGGGCTGAACTGCTAAACCTCGTCAGCCTCAGATTGGCTGTACAGAGAAGAATAAAAAATACAGTCGGGGTGATTTGAAGAAAACACGGGAGATAGATTTACATTACATTAAAGGGCCATTATAGTCGAAAAAGTAATTTTAAGACTAACGACCCTGCAGCCCTGCAATGGGGTTAAACACACAATAGAAATACCGCTCGGGAGACTTGCAGTGCACTACTTTCCCAAGCAGAACTCACTGTTGATCCAATCTGCAGCACTAGTCACACGACTCAGATGCTGGGTCGTATTAGAGCATGTCATTTTTTAACAATAATGGCCCTTTAAGTAATTATATATTAAAATGTAACTTTAAAACAATGGTAGGAAAATGGAAGCTCACCTTTAATTCCCTGCTGACCGGTCACAGTGAGAGGGAGAGTGTGGGTAGAATGAATAACCTGTGATCCCGTGGCTTTCATCACATGCTGTTGATGTGGATATTGCTTATGTATGTTGCCATTCTGTAATGGGATTTGACAAAGTTTGCCGGTAAAATTAGGTGGGCAATGACATTTATCCCGAGCAGTGCACTTCCCTCCATTCATACACGGAAGGTGGCAAATCACTGGAATAAAAGAAGAAAAATTGCAATACATTGGTCATATATTAGATACAACTGATATTAATTGCATTGTTTTTTTTACCCTAGATCAGCCCAAGACGGATACACATGAGCTGAATAGTGTGTATGCAGCATGCACTAGATCAGACATCTTCAAACTTAGAACTACATTTCCCATGATGCTCAGCCAGCATATCAGCTGGCTGAGCATCATAGCAAATGTAGTTCCAAAAACCTCTGGAGGGCCAAGTTTGAGGATGTCTGCACTAGATTGTCTGTCAATTAAATGACCATTAAATACAGCAGAATTCAACAAATTCATAATAAAAAGACAATGCAATAACACTTAGGGCCTGATAATCAAAAACTTGCCAGCAAAAAGAGATATTACACAAAGGGCTAGATTACAAGTGGAGCGCAAAATATTGCTTATGCAAGGGGATATTTGTGCTCCACTTAGTAATACCAGCGCACGCAAATATTGAGGTTGCGTTCGCAATGCATGGAAGCTTTATAGGCTCCAATGGGAGCCTCGTTATCATGGCAGAAGACACGGCTGAGAACCTAGAGCAGCGAAGGTGGGAGTCACACAGCTATTGGCAGCAGATTTTAAATATAACAGTCGTATGCAAAAGTTTAGGCACCCCTGACAATTTCCATGATTTTCATTTATAAATAATCGGGTGTTTGGATCAGCAATTTCATTTTGATCTATCAAATAACTGAAGGACACAGTAATATTTCAGTAGTGAAATGAGGTTTATTGGATTAACAGAAAATGTGCAATATGCATCAAAACGAAATTAGACAGGTGCATAAATTTGGGCACCCCAACAGAAATATCACATCAATATTTAGTAGAGCTTCCTTTAGCAGAAATAACAGCCTCTAGATGCTTCCTATAGCCTGTAATGAGTGTCTGGATTCTGGATGAAGGTATTTTGGACCATTCCTCCTTGCATAACATCTCCAGTTCAGTTAGATTTGATGGTTGCTGAGCATGGACAGCCCGCTTAAAATCACTCCACAGATTTTCAATGATATTCAGGTCTTGGGGACTGGGATGGCCATTCCAGAACATTCTACTTGTTCATAAATGCCAGAGTAGATTTTGAGCAGTGTTTTGGGTCGTTGTCTTGTTGAAATATCCAGCTCCCGCATAACATTAACTTTGTGACTGATTCCTCAACATTATTCTCAAGTATCTGCTAATATTGAGTGGAATCCATGCGACCCTCAACTTTAACAAGATTCCCAGTACTGGCACTGGCCACAGAGCCCCACAGCATGATGGAACATCCACCAAATTTTACTGTGGCTAGCAAGTGTTTGACTTGGAACGCTGTGTCCTTTTGCCGCCATGCATAACGCCCCTTGTTATGACCAAATTACTCAATCTGTGTTTCATCAGTCCACAGAACCTTCTTTCAAAATGAAGCTGGCTTGTCCAAATGTGCGTTTGCATACCTCAAGCGACTCTGTTTGTGGCGTGTGTGCAGAAAAGGTTTCTTCTGCATCACTCTCCCATACGCTGAATTGTTGAACGATGCACAGTGACACCATCTGCAGCAAGATGATGCTGTAGGTCTTTGGAGGTGGTCTGTGGGCTATTTTTGACCGTTCTCACCATCCTTTGCCTTTGACTCTCCAATATTTTACTTCTGGCCTTAACAAGAACTGTGCCTGTTGTCATCCATTTCCTCACTATGGTACTCACAGTGGACACGGACAGCTTAAATCTCTGCGATAACTTTTGTAGCCTTCCCCTAAACTATAATGTTGAACAATCTTTGTTTTCAGGTCATTTGAGAGTTGTTTTGAGGCCCCCATGTTGCCACTCTTCAGAGGAGAGTCAAAGAGAACAACAACTTGCAATTGGCCACCTTAAATACTTTTTCTCATGATTGGATGCACCTGTCTATGAAGTTCAAGGCTTAATGGGCTCACCAAACCAATTGTGTGTTCCAATTAATCAGTGCTAGGTAGTTACAGGTATTCAAATCAACAAAATGACAAGGGTGCCCAAATTTATGCACCTGTCTAATTTCGTTTGGATGCATATTGCACATTTTCTGTTAATCCAATAAACCTAATTTCACTACTGAAATATTACTGTGTCCTTCAGTTATTTGATAGATCAAAATGAAATTGATGGTCCAAACAACCAATTATTTATAAATGAAAGTCATGGAAATTGTCAGGGGTGCCTAAACTTTTGCATACGACTGGGGAAGGCTACAAAAAGCTATTGCAGAGATTTAAGCTGTCAGTGTCCACTGTGAGGAACATAGTGAGGAAATGGAAGACCACAGGCACAGTTCTTGTTAAGGCCAGAAGTAAAATATCGGAGAGGCAAAGGATGGTGAGAACGGTCAAAAACAGCCAACAGACCACCTCCAAAGACCTACAACATCATCTTGCTGCAGATGGTGTCACTGTGCATCGTTCAACAATTCAGCGTATGGGAGAGTGATGCGGAAGAAGCCTTTTCTGCACACACGCCACAAACAGAGTCGCTTGAGGTATGCAAACGCACATTTGGACAAGCCAGCTTCATTTTGGAAGAAGGTGCTGTGGACTGATGAAACAAAGATTGAGTTATTTGGTCATAACAAGGGGCGTTATGCATGGCGGCAAAAGAACACAGTGTTCCAAGACAAACACTTGCTAGCCACAGTAAAATTTGGTGGATGTTCCATCATGCTGTGGGGCTGTATGGCCAGTGCCGGTACTGGGAATCTTGTTAAAGTTGAGGGTTGGATTCCACTCAATATCAGCAGATACTTGAGAATAATGTTGAGGAATCAGTCACAAAGTTGAAGTTACGCCGGAGCTGGATATTTCAACAAGACAATGACCCAAAACACTGCTCAAAATCTACTCTGGCATTTATGCAGTGGAACAAGTACAATGTTCTGGAATGCAATCCCAGTCCCCAGACCTGAATATCATTGAAAATCTGTGGGGTGATTTGAAGCGGGCCGTCCATGCTCAGCAACCATCAAACCTAACTGAACTGGAGATGTTTTGCAAGAAGGAATGGTCCAAAATACCTTCATCCAGACACTCATTACAAGCTATAGGAAGCGTCTAGATGCTGTTATTTCTGCTAAAGGAGGCTCTACTAAATATTATTGCGATATTTCTGTTGGGGTGCCCAAATTTATGCACCTGTTTAATTTCATTTTGATGCATATTGCACGTTTTCTGTTAATCCAATAAACCTCATTTCACTACTGAAATATTACTGTGTCCTTCAGTTATTTGATAGATCAAAATGAAATTGCTGATCCAAACACCCAAATATATATAAATGAAAATCATTAAAATTGTCAGGGGTGCCTAAACTTTTGCATACGACTGTATATGCTTATATACATATATATTTATGTGATTATATGTGTATATACGTATATATTTACAGGGAACACACAGTTCCCCCTTAGAACGTAATGTAAGGCACTTTTTGGAGCCCTTTGCAGTTAAGTAGATAAAATATATGTGTATATATACATATGTATATATATATATATATATATATATATATATATATATATATATATATATATATATATACATACAGTATATATATATATATATATATATATAGAGAGAGAGAGAGAGAGAGAGAGAGAGAAAGAGAGAGAGAATATTCTATTATGTGAAGAACATTGGAATGTGAAATATTCATATTTTAATTTCGTATTAGCACAAATGAGAATATGTGATCAGGTTTGCGTGAGAGTGAGGTGTTAGATTTCTTCCCCACTTTTTTTCTCCATTGACTTCTATTAGGGAATACGTGAACGCGCACACAGTATTCTAACTTTGGATTTTTGCGCTCGTCGGATTAGCACAAGAGGGAATACAATTTAATTTCAACTCGTAATATGAGCGCAACCCGACAAGCGCCAAAATCTTACTTCTAGAGCAATTAACGCTCAAGTGGAAGCGTTAATTTGCGCTCCACAAGCAATCTGGCCCTTAGACTTTAACAGTATGCTATAATATATATATATATATATATATATATATATATATAAAATTAGAACAGAAGGGAGAAGGGATAGAGATCACTATATAGTACTTTACAAAAATATTTATGAGCAAGATAAAATAAAAGGTGCCTTGGCAACCATGTTCCTGATTTCCAAGAATAATACAACTGTTAATACTGTTAAAACCCTACTTCTTTCTTCTTGATTCTCCGCTGTTGTGGCTAGCAACTTTCTGCAGTACAGATAAATAAAATACTTTATGACTGTAGCATAAAATATTTAATTATAAGTAGTAAAAAAAGAAAGAAACTGCAAACTGTGTTGTCAGAGCTTCAGTATTCAATTGGATAGTCCAGTATTTTAGCAGGCTATCCAATAAATTCTACAGAAAATAGTGGACACCTAAATGTCTTTTATTGTCCCCTGATAGGTAGCTAGATTTAAATGCCTCTAATGCCTCTATTCCAGGGGTTTTCAAAGTCTTAGGCAGTGGGCCTCCCCTCTGACGAAATTTACGAGACAGTGGCCCCCCCATAATAGATGTTATTTTTTTTTCTCCTTAAAGAAAATTGTAATCTTTACTTTAATTTGGGGAATTTACAGCTGATTCTGCTCAACCAAAAGTGTACTTCATTCACGTTTCAATTAGTACTTTGTTACTCCTGTGTTAAACATAAGTTACTGATCAAGACAACAAACTTAGTCTTTGATCGATTTCAACCTCAGTGCCTTTCTTCCACCTACATCTCGCCCTTTGGGGTATATTTATGATTGTGCGAGCGGACATGATCCAATATAGCGGATCATGTCTGCTGCACATTGATAAATGCCGACAGCATACGCTCTCGGCATTTATCATTGCACCAGCAGTTCTTGTGAACTGCTGGTGCAATACCGCCCCCTGCAGATTCGCTAGCAGGGGGTGTCAATCAACCCGATCGTATTCGATCGGGTTGATTTCTGTCGATTTCTGTCCACCGCCTCAGAGCAGACGGACAAGTTATGGAGCAGCAGTTTTTAGATCTCTGCTTCATAACTTCTGTTTCCGGCGAGCCTGAAGGAGCTTGATAAATGTGCCCCTTTGCCTTATTCCACTACAACATGGCAAGTGTCATTGTTGGCTCTTAAAATCTGTTCTAGGGTTTGCCAAATCAGTTGCTTGTGTGTTTCATAAAATAGTGGAAAGTGTCATTGCTCCTGTGCCTCTCCTTATATGCTATAGCGCCCCTATATTGGTGGAGCTGTGGGGGTTTTGTGGGCGGAAATGGGGCATATGGGGCTGAGATAGTTGCAAAAGGAACAGTGGCGAGAGTTCCTAAACTATGACAAACCCCAACATGCAGGATGGGTGAGAGCTCTGTTTCTGTAAAATCTCTGTTATGTGTTTTTTTTTTACTATGAAAATATGAGGGTGTAAAAACACTACTATGTGTGTGTGATTTAGGCTATCAAGGGGGTCATATCACTTGATGTGTTACTGGGTCATATGATGTGTTTGTGTTACTGGCATCCAGATTGTAAACATTCATTTTGCATTACTGGCATCCAATAGGATAAACTGATTACTTACTTGTATATATATATATATATATATATATATATATATATATATATATATATATATATATATATATATATATATATATATATAATATATATCTGGCAGGGTCATGGTTAGGTGAAGGACCAATGTGCGACAAATAAAATGCATTTTAACCAACAATTTTCAATAATTGACCCATTTTCATTTGTACTCGACTAATTATATAGTATCCAGTTTTGTAATTCTTAAGTGTTATTGAAGTTGCCTTTACAAGATGAAAACAAACATTTATTTTTATTTGACCTGACCACATATAAAAAGTTTTGAAAGTAAATCTGCAATATTTGGAGAAAGGAAAAATTGAGTTACTGGAAGAGAAAGACAGGAACTATTGGCATAGATCAGATGTATCCTAGTCTTTACTAACATTGCTAAAAGGTGAAGAGATTAATTGAGCTTAATACTTAAAAGCCTAAAACTGTGACCATTACAGGGAAAAATGTTTAGATAACAAGGACCACTATTAAAACAGACAAATTAAATAAAAAAGAAAATGGTTTAACACCTACTCTGAATTTCAAATAAGCAATAGATTTTTTCCCCCGGCCCTCTGTATCATATGACAGACATTAGCCAATCACAGACTAGTATACGTATACCATGTGAGTTTTTGCACATGCTCAGTACGATCTTGTTCCCCAGAAAGTGTACAAATAACAAGACTTTGCAAAATTTGATAATGGAAGTAATGTGGAAAGTGTCTTACAACTGCATGCTCTATCTGAATCATAAAAGCTTATTTTGACTTGAGTGTCCTTTTAACCTGTATACTCAGATTCCCTTCCTTTCGGAGGAATATATCAATAAAGTGCATAACAGACAGGCTCCTAATTAAATTAGTGGAACAAACTTCACATAGCAATTAGGTTTACCGTTTCACGTGACGGCACAGTTTTGTAGCTGTGCTGTGTACTTCCCGGTGCAGGAAGCCTGCCTTCACCACAGTGGTGATTACAAATAGGAATTAAACTAGACAGTGTGAGGATAGATCTTGTGCCTATTCCAAATGTTCGACAAGGGAGGTAAAAGGTATAAAAGTTATTTGATACACAATGCAGAGAAGATCTTAGGAAAGGATAACTAAAGTATTGTTTTGTCACTATCACATAAACCTCAGATTCTTGTTAAAATTACGTTATTTGACAACGATCAAATGTTCTTTTGACATTAGGTTTTGAACACCTTTTATTATTAATTGTTTGTTATAAAATCCGTCCAACATTGTGTAGATTAAGATGACGGTTGGATATGTTTTTACTTACAGTGTATCTGTGTATCACTTACTACTGTATTCCAATTACTATTGTACGTTTTATACCAGGATGGTCAACTGGCGTTCTGAGGGCTACATGTGGCCCTCTGCGCTCATTTTTGCTTCTCTAGGATAAGGCAGAACTAACTATTGGCTAGATTACGAGTTTTGCGGTATGAGTAATAAAGCAGCGTTAAGGCTCATAAAGCTGCTTTTTCACTACCGGCGGTATTACGAGCCTTGCAGGTTTTGGGGCACTTTTTTGGCCGTATCGCAAATTAACTTACACAATTTGCTTAAAGTCTTTTTTCAATGGGACTTCCATAGTGCCGATATTACAAGCTTTTTCTGGGAGGCCAAAAAGTGAGCGGTACAGCCTATCCCGCAAGATTCGTAACGCATTCTAAAGTCAGTAGTATGAGTTTTACGCTACAAAGCTGTAGCATAAAACTCATAACTAAAGTGCTAAAAAGTACACTAACACCCATAAACTACCTATTAACCCCTAAACCGAGGCCCTCCCGCATCGCAAATACTAAAATAAAATTATTAACCTCTAATCTGCCACTCCCAACATCGCCGCCACTAGAATAAACATATTAACCCCTAAACCGCCTCACTCCCACATCGCAAACACTAGTTAAATATTATTAACCCCTAATCTGCCGCCCCTAACATCACGACACCTACCTACAGTTATAAACCCCTAATCTGCCGCCCCCAACGTCGCTGCCACTAAATTTATTAACCCCTAAACCTAAGTCTAACCCTAACACTCCCTAACTTAAATATAATTAAACTAAATCTAAATAAAAATTCCTATAATTAACTAAATAATTCCTATTTAAAACTAAATACTTACCTATAAAATAAACCCTAGGCTAACTACAATATAACTAATAGTTACATTGTATCTAGCTTAGGGTTTATTTTTATTTTACAGGCAAGTTTGTATTTATTTTACCTAGGTAGAATAGTTACTAAATAGTTAATAACTATTACTAACTACCTAGCTAAAATAAATTCAAATTTACCTGTATAATAAAACCTAATCTGAGTTACACTAACACCTAACCTTACACTAAAATTAAATAAATTATCTAAATAGAATAAAATTACCTAAATTACAAAAAAAAACCCACTAAATTACACAAAATAAAAAAAGACATTATCAGATATTTAAACTAATTACACCTAATCAAATAGCCCTATCAAAATAAAAAAGCTATCAAAATAAAAAAGCCCCCCCAAAATAAAAAAAAACCCTAGCCTAAACTAAACTACCAATAGCCCTTAAAAGCGCCTTTTGCGGGGCATTGCCCCAAAGAAATCAGCTCTTTTACCTGTAAAAAAAATACAAACAACCCCCCAACAGTAAAACCCAACACCCACACAACCAACTCCCCAAATAAAATCCTAACTAAAAAGACCTAAGCTCACCATTGCCCTGAAAAGGGCATTTTGATGGGCATTGTCCTTAAAAGGGCATTTAGCTCTATTGCTGCCCAAACCCTAACCTAAAAATAAAACCCACCCAATAAACCCTTAAAAAACCTAACACTAACCCCCAAAGATCCACTTACAGTTTTGAAGACCGGACATCCATCCTCAACGAAGCCGGGAGAAGTCCTCAACGAAGCGGCAAGAAGTCCTCAACGAAGCCGGGAGAAGTCTTCATCCAAGCCAGCAGAAGTGGTCCTCCAGACGGGCAGAAGTCTTCATCCAGACGTCATCTTCTATCTTTAAGGGTTTATTGGGTGGGTTTTATTTTTAGGTTAGGGTTTGGGCAGCAATAGAGCTAAATGCCCTTTTAAGGGCAATGTCAATCCAAATGCCCTTTTTAGGGCAATGATGAGCTTAGGTTTTATTAGTTAGGGTTTTATTTGGGGGGTTGGTAGTTTAGTTTTTAAGGGCTATTGGTAGTTTAGTTTAGGATAGGGTTTTTTTTATTTTGGGGGGGGCTTTTTTTATTTTGATAGGGCTATTAGATTAGGTGTAATTAGTTTAAATATCTGATCATTTGTTTTGTATTTTGTGTAATTTAGTGTTTGTTTGTTTTTTGTAATTTAGGTAATTGTATTTAATTTAATTGTTGTGCAATGTTAGATGTTAGTGTAACTCAGGTCAGGTTTTATTTACAGGTAAATTTGTATTTATTTTAACTAGGTAGTTAGTAAATAGTTAATAACTATTTAGTAACTTTTTAAAAACCTAGTTAAAATACCTAGTTAAAATAAATACAAACTTGCCTGTAAAATAAAAATAAACCCTAAGCTAGCTACAATGTAACTATTAGTTATAGTGTAGCTAGCTTAGATTTTATTTTATACATATTTAGTTTTAAATAGGAATAATTTAGGTAATGATAGGAATTTTTATTTAGATTTATTCGAATTATATTTAAGTTAGGGGTGTTAGGGTCAGGGTTAGACTTAGGTTTAGGGGTTAATAAATTTAGTATAGTGGCGGCGATGTTGGGGCGGCAGATTAGGGGTTAATAAATGTAGGTAGGTGGCGGCGATATTAGGGGCTGCAGATTAAGGGTTAATAATATTTAACTAGTGTTTGCGATGCGGGAGTGCGGCGGTTTAGGGGTTAATATGTTTATTATTGGGACGGCGACGTTGGGGCGGCAGATTAGGGGTTAATAAGTGTAGGTAGGTTGCGGCAACATTGGGGGCGTGAGATTAGGGGTTAAAAAATATAATGTAGGTGTTGGCAATGTTTGGGGCAGCAGATTAGGGGTTAATAAGTATAATGTAGGTGTTGGCGATGTCGGGGCGGCAGATTAGGGGTTAATTACGCTGCTTTATTGCAGGTGTTAGGCTTTTTTTCAGCCGGCTCTTCCCATTGATGTCTATGGGGAAATCGTGCACAAGCACGTAGAACCAGCTCACCGCTGACTTAAGCAGCGCTGGTATTGGAGTGCGGTATGGAGCTCAATTTTGCTCTACGCTCACTTCTTGCCTAATAATGCCGGGTTTAGGAAAACCTGTAATACCAGCGCTGTAGGTAAGTGAGAGGTGACAATAACTTGCAAGTTAGCACCGCACCCCTCAAAACGCAAAACTCATAATCTAGCAGAATGTGTGGCATTGTTTTTGTGGCCCCAGGAAAAATTAGAACTAAAAAAAAAGTGTTTTTTTGAATGACCAGAACCCATTAAAAGCCCTCTCTAGGAATAAACAGCCTACAGATGGTATTGTGCAACCTTAGCTAAACCTGGCCCGTTGCAACTAGACAGTTTTATGGATTATATTATTTGCTTCTTTAATAGCCTTACGGCTTCTAAAATATTGATCTGTTGGAAAGTTGGTCACCCCTGTTCTATACTATTGCATTGCAATGTACTTTATTACATTATTGATAAAGCTGGGTTTATAAAATTAAAAAAAATCAGCTAACAATGTGATTACACTTTCTTATAATATCAGCATTAGTTCAATAAATGTTGTGTGAGTTAAAAGAAAGTATTTCTCAAAAATACCATTAAAAACTGAAATTCCAGTACATGGGAGCAGCAAAGATAATCATATGTTATCATGCTGTTTAGGGTCACATAGTTATAAAATTGTTATGCTGTGGAGTAACCACAGTTTTGAAGCCATTAACTTCTGCATTCTTTCATAAGGATTGTTTGCTATAGAGGAACAAAAGGCGAAATGGATAATGGCTTATCAAATGGTGCTCCTGGGAACAGTTCTTTGCTTGAGTTGCCAGTAAAAAAATCACTTGTGTGTTGTACATTATAAAATATATCCATTATTACAGGATATGAAACAGGGGATAAATAGAAAGCCATACCTGGCTTATATGAATTTCCTTTAGTAGAGGTATGTGGAAAGGTTTGTAAGCTCCAGGGATGGATAAAAAATTTAGTATGTCATTACTGAAAAACAATTTTATGCAAAATGGCTCTGCAGATGGTGCCACTGGCTGCCGCTTAAAGGGATAGGAAAGTCAAAATTAAACTTGAAAGATTAAAGGGATAGTAAAGTCCAAATTCATGATTCAGATAGGGCATGTCATTTTAAACAACTTTCCAATTTACTTTTATCATCAAATTTGCTTTGTTCTCTTGGTATTCTTAGTTGAAAGCTAAACCTAGGTAAAATCATATGTTAATTTCTAACCCCTTGAAGGCCGCCTCTTATCTGAATGCATTTGACAGTTTTTCTCAGCTAGAGGAGCGTTAGTTCAGGTGTTTCATTTAAATAACATTGTGCTCATGCACGTGGATTTATTTAAGAGTCATCACTAATTGCCTGAAATGCAAGTCTGTCAAAAGATCGGAGATAAGGGGAAAGTCTGCAGAAGCTTAGCTAAAAGGTAATTACAGAGGTAAAAAACATAATTTATGCTTACCTGATAAATTTATTTCTCTTGTAGTGTATCCAGTCCACGGATCATCCATTACTTATCTTAACTATGATCCAGGAGAGTCAATAGAGGACTACAATGGATTTGAAGGATGCTTATCCTCACATTATGATGCATAAAGATCACCATCGGTTATATATATATTCTCCTTCCCAACAGGAAGCTGCAAGAGTCCACCCACAGCAAAGCTGCTATATAGCTCCTCCCCTAACTGCCATTACCAGTCATTCGACCGAAAACATGCAGAGAAAGGAAAACCATAGGGTGCAGTGGTGACTGTAGTTTAATGGAAAAATTACCTGCCTAAAAGTGACAGGGCGGGCCGTGGACTGGATACACTACAAGAGAAATAAATGTATCAGGTAAGCATAAATTATGTTTTTTCTTGTTAAGTGTATCCAGTCCACGGATCATCCATTACTTATGGGATACCAATACCAAAGCTAAAGTACACGGATGATGGGAGGGACAAGGCAGGTACTTAAACGGAAATTACCACTGCCTGTAAAAAACCCTTTCTCCCAAAAATAGCCTCCGAAGAAGCAAGGTATCAAATTTGTTAAATTTGAAAAAGTATGAAACGCAGACCAAGACTCCGTCTTGTAATCTGTTCAACAGAAGCCACATTTAAAAAAGGCCTAAGTGAAAACCACAGCTCTAGTAGAATGAGCTGTAATCCCTTCAGGAGGCTGCTGTCCAGCAGTCTCATAAGCTAAATGAATTATGCTTTTTAACCAAAAAGACAGAGAGGTTGCTGAAGTCCTTTGACCTCTCCTCTGTCCAGAATAGACAACAAACAAGGTGAATGTTTGATGAAAATCTGTAGTAGCTTGTAAGTAAAACTTTAAAACACGAACCACGTCCAAATTGTGTAATAGACGTTCCTTCTTTGAAGAAGGATTAGGATACAAGAATGGAACAACAATCTCTTGAGTGATATTCTTGTTAGATACCACCTTAGGTAAAAACCCAGGTTGGTACACAGGACTACTTTATCCGTACGGAGAACCAGATAAGGAGAATCACATTGCAACGCAGATAACTCGGAGACTCTATGAGCCAAGGAAATAGCTACCAAAAAGGAACTTTCCAAGATAGAAGTTTGATATCTATGGAATGAAAAGGTTCAAATGGAACTCCTTGAAGAACCTTAAGAACCAGCTTTAAGCTCCATGGCGGAGCAACATTTTTAACCACAGGCTTGGTTCTAACCAAAGCCTGACCAAATGCCTGAACGTCTAGAATACCTGCCAGACGCTTGTGCAAAAGAATAGACAGAGTAGAAATCTGTCCTTTTAAAGAACTAGCTGACAACCCTTTTCTCAAAATCATCTTGGAGAAAAGATAATATCCTGGGAATCCAGACTTTACTCCATGAGTAACCCTTGGATTCATAACAATAAGATATTTACACCATATCTTATGTTAAATTTTCCTAGAGACAGGCTTTTATGCCTGTATTAAGGTATCAATTACTGACTCGGAGAAGCCATGCTTTGATAACATCAAGCGTTCTGTCTCCAGGCAGTCCATCTCAGATTAGTTATATTTAGATGGTTGAAAAGACCCTGAGGTAGAGGGTCCTGTCTCAGAAGCAGAGACTGTGGTGGAAAGGATGACATGTCCACCAGATCTGCATACCAGGTCCTGCGTGGCCACGCAGGCGCTGTCAAAAGCACCAAAGCACTCTCCTGCTTGATCTTGTGCAAACCCCTCCGGAGGGAATTCCCACTCCCCCGGATGAAAAGTCTGACGACTTAGAAAATCTGCCTCCCAGTTCTCAACACCTGGGATAGGGATAGCTTTTAGACAAGAGTGAGTCTCTGTCCAGTGAATTATTTTAAGACTTCTAACATTGCTAGGGAACTTCTGTTCCCCCTTGATGTTTGATGTAAGCCACAGTCGTGATATTGTCCGACTGAAATATGATGTACCTCAGAGTTGCTAACTGAGGCCAAGTCTGAAAAGCATGGAATATCGCTCCCAGTTCCAGAATATTCATTAGAAGGAGGGTCTCCTCCTGAGTCCACTATCCCTGAGCCTTCAGGGAGTTCCAGACTGTATCCCAACCTAAAAGGCTGGCATCTGTTGTAACAATTGTCCCATCTGACCTGCGGAAGGTCATACCCTTGGACAGATGGACCCGAGATAGTCACCAGAGAAGAGAATCTCTGGTTTCTTGGTCCGGATTTAACAGGAGAACAAATCTGTGTAATCCCCGTTCCTCTGGCTGAGCATGCATAGTTGCAGTGGTCTGAAATGTAGGCGTGCAAACGGTACTATGTCCCTTGCCGCTACCATTAAGCTGATTACATTCATGTACTGAGCCACCAAAGGGCGCGGATGGAATGAAGAACACGGCAGAAATTTAGAAACTTTGACAACCTGGACTCCGTCAGGTAAATTTTAATTTCTACAAAATCTATCAGAATCCCTAGGAGGGAAACCCTTGATATTGGGGATAGAGAACTCTTTCCTTGTTCACTTTCCACCCATGCGATCTCAGAAATGCCAGTACTACGTCCGTATGAGACTTGGCAACTTGGATGTTTGACGCCTGTATCAGGATGTCGTCTAAATAAGGGGCCACTTCTATGCCCCGCGGCCTAAGGACCGCCAAAGTGACCCCAGAACCTCCATAAAGATTCTAGGGGCTGTAGTTAACCCAAAGGAAAGAGCTACAAACTGGTAATGCCTGTCTAGAAAGGCAAACCTGAAAAACCGATGGTGATCTTTATGCATCATAATGTGAGGATAAGCATCCTTCAAATCCATTGTAGTCCTCTATTGACTCTCCTGGATCATAGTTAAGATAAGTAATGGATGATCCGTGGACTGGATACACTTAACAAGAGAAAGTATATTTCTATAACAGCGTTGGTTAAGCAAAACTGGGGAATGGTAAATAAAGGGATTATCTATCTTTTAAAACAATAACATTTTTGATGTTTTCTATCCCTTTAAGAAAGAACATGCAATCTTAAAACACGTTTCAATTCACTTTTATTTTAAAATGTGCTTCATTTTCTTGGTATCCATTATTGAAAAAGAATATGCAGATATCCTACACAAGTAGGAGCTAGCTGCTGATTGGTGTCTGCACACATTTGTCTCTTGTGATTGGCTAACTAGATGTGTTCACTGTTCAGCTGCCAGTAGTGCAATGCTGTTCCTTCAGCAAAGGATAACAAGATAATGATGCAAATTTGATAATAGAAGTAAATTGGAAATATGTTTACAATTGTATGTTTTATCCAAATTATGTAAGAACATTTTAGGGTTTGCTGTCCCTTTAAAGGTATGCACAACTCCTCATGTAAGAAGACTATCTGTGTAACTATAATACAGACTAGTGTCGTATTTAAAAGAAAATTAATGTAAAAACTTCCAATCTAAAAGGGACATGAAACCCTAAATTTTGTGGCATCTTTCTGAAAAGGCTCCACTTAGCGATTCCTAAGTGGGCAAAGGACAGTTACTGACACTTTAAAGGGACAGTGAACACCATGTGATTCCAAGACATCTCTGTTGTGCTGCTACAGAATAACATATCAGCCAAGTCATAATGTTTTAAAGATAAATTAACATTCTTTTTACTGCAATTATGTTTCAACAGCCAAACTCCATTTGTCTTAGTCCTGTATTTGACTTATTGCCTTATTCCTGCATTTCAGTGTTTCTCAACCACGGTCCTCAATTCCCCCCAACAGTCCCGGTTTTGATTATAGCTGAACTAGTGCACAGGTGAAATAATCAGCTGATGGGTGAGAGCAGGTTAGTAACCATGGTTACTGATCAGCTGATTTCTTCCCCTGTGCACTGGTTCAGCTATAATGAAAACCTGGACTGTTGGGGGTACTTGAGGAGCGCAGTTGAGAAACACTGCTGTATTTGACTATCTTAAAATAAATTGTAAAGTAAATGCTGTGCCAAACGCAAGTACAACTGAAACAAATGAGTGTGCTACTTAAACTAAACACTCTTAAAGGGACAGTGTACTGTAAAACTGTCTCCCCCTTTAATATGTTCCCAATGATCCATTTCATGTGCTGGAGTGTATTAAATCATTTGCAAACAACTCCTTTACCTTCTATTTTCTCATTGATTTTGCGTATTAAAACCACCACCTATACTGAAAATATTAATAAAGTTGTATTCTCTATCGATAAGCTGTATAAACAGGAGACAATAGCACTAATTGAACTACCAGTGGAGGGAGGGCGAGGGAAATACATCTGAAATACCTGGTTTTGCTCATGGAAACTCCCAGTCATATTAAGCATTTCAATACCTAACTTTTAGGTTTTGTGAACACAGAGAGATAACTTGAGGCCAGCTTTTCCTGTAGGCTCAGTCCATTTAAATGGACATTTCCTTGAGAACAATAAGTGATGGATTTAATTATCAAAATCAGCTTTTTATAATACATATAAATATGAAGGAACAATTTCCCATACATTTTATACCCTGTATATATAAATATAATATTAAGGGGAAATACATTTTTCAATGTCCCCTAAAATAAAAACAGAATATGAGACTACAGAAACCAAGAATATACCAGCTTTTTCATGTTTGTGAACCTCAACTACTATGTCATGAACATACGTTTCCATTTCCCTTCCCTTGTACCTGTATTGTAAAGGTCTATGACACACTTGAAGAAAACATAATTTATGCTTACCTGATAAATTCTTTCTCCTGTAGTGTAGTCAGTCCACGGGTCATCCATTACTTATGGGATTATATCTCCTCCCTAACAGGAAGTGCAAGAGGATCACCCAAGCAGAGCTGCTATATAGCTCCTCCCCTCTACGTCATACCCAGTCATTCGACCAAAACCAAACGAGAAAGGAGAAACTATAGGGTGCAGTGGTGACTGGAGTTTAATTTAAAATTTAGACCTGCCGTAAAAACAGGGCGGGCCGTGGACTGACTACACTACAGGAGAAAGGAATTTATCAGGTAAGCATAAATTATGTTTTCTCCTGTTAAGTATAGTCAGTCCACGGGTCATCCATTACTTATGGGATACCAATACCAAAGCTAAAAGTACACGGATGACGGGAGGGACAGGCAGGACCCTTATACGGAAGGAACCACTGCCTGAAGAACCTTTCTCCCAAAAACAGCCTCCGAAGAAGCAAAAGTGTCAAATTTGTAAAATTTGGAAAAGGTGTGAAGTGAAGACCAAGTTGCAGCCTTGCAAATCTGTTCAACAGAGGCCTCATTTTTAAAGGCCCAAGTGGAAGCCACAGCTCTGGTAGAATGAGCTGTAATTCTTTCAGGAGGCTGCTGTCCAGCAGTCTCATAGGCTAAACGTATTATGCTACGAAGCCAGGAGAGAGAGGTAGCCGAAGCCTTTTGACCTCTCCTCTGTCCCGAATAAACGACAAACAGGGAAGAAGTTTGTCGAAAATCTTTAGTTGCCTGTAAATAGAATTTCAGGGCCCGGACAACGTCCAGATTGTGCAGAAGTCGTTCCTTCTTTGAGGAAGGATTAGGGCACAATGAAGGAACAACAATCTCTTGATTGATATTCTTGTTAGTAACTACCTTAGGTAAGAACCCAGGTTTAGTATGCAGAACTACCTTGTCTGAATGAAAAATCAGATAAGGGGAATCACAATGTAAGGCTGATAACTCAGAGACTCTTCGAGCCGAGGAAATAGCCATTAGGAACAGAACTTTCCAAGATAACAGCTTGATATCAATGGAATGAAGGGGTTCAAACGGAACATCCTGTAAAACATTAAGAACTAAGTTTAAGCTCCATGGTGGAGCAACAGTTTTAAACACAGGCTTAATCCTGGCCAAAGCCTGACAAAAAGCCTGAACGTCTGGAACTTCTGACAGACGCTTGTGCAAAAGAATGGACAGAGCTGAGATCTGTCCCTTTAACGAACTAGCAGATAAACCCTTTTCTAAGCCTTCTTGTAGAAAAGACAATATCCTAGGAATCCTAACCTTACTCCATGAGTAACTCCATATTTTATGGTAAATTTTCCTGGTAACAGGTTTCCTAGCCTGTATTAAGGTATCAATCACTGACTCCGAGAATCCACGCTTTGATAGAATCAAGCGTTCAATCTCGATGCAGTCAGCCTCAGAGAAATTAGATTTGGATGTTTGAAAGGACCCTGAACCAGAAGGTCCTGTCTCAGAGGCAGAGACCATGGTGGACAGGACGACATGTCCACTAGATCTGCATACCAGGTCCTGCGTGGCCACGCAGGCGCTATTAGAATCACTGATGCTCTCTCCTGCTTGATCCTGGCAATCAGACGAGGAAGTATCGGGAAGGGTGGAAACACATAAGCCATGTTGAAGACCCAAGGTGCTGTCAGAGCATCTATCAGAACCGCTTCCGGGTCCCTGGATCTTGATCCGTAACAAGGAAGCTTGGCGTTCTGGCGAGACGCCATGAGATCCAGATCTGGTTTGCCCCAACGCCGAAGCAGTTGTGCAAATACCTCCGGGTGAAGTTCCCACTCCCCCGGATGAAAAGTCTGGCGACTTAGGAAATCCGCCTCCCAGTTCTCCACGCCTGGGATGTGGATCGCTGACAGGTGGCAAGAGCGAGACTCTGCCCAGCGAATTATCTTTGAGACTTCCATCATCGCTAGGGAACTCCTTGTCCCTCCCTGATGGTTGATGTAAGCCACAGTCGTGATGTTGTCCGACTGGAACCTGATGAACCTCAGAGTTGCTAGCTGAGGCCAAGCCAGAAGAGCATTGAGAACTGCTCTCAATTCCAGAATGTTTATTGGAAGGAGACTCTCCTCCTGAGTCCATGATCCCTGAGCCTTCAGGGAATTCCAGACAGCGCCCCAACCTAGTAGGCTGGCGTCTGTTGTTACAATTGTCCAGTCTGGCCTGCTGAAGGGCATCCCCCTGGACAGATGTGGCCGAGAAAGCCACCATAGAAGAGAATCTCTGGTCTCTTGATCCAGATTCAGCATAGGGGACAAATCTGAGTAATCCCCATTCCACTGACTTAGCATGCACAATTGTAGTGGTCTGAGATGCAGGCGTGCAAAAGGTACTATGTCCATTGCCGCTACCATTAAGCCGATTACCTCCATGCATTGAGCCACTGACGGGTGTTGAATGGAATGAAGGACACGGCAAGCATTTAGAAGTTTTGTTAACCTGTCTTCTGTCAGGTAAATTTTCATTTCTACAGAATCTATAAGAGTCCCCAAGAAAGGAACTCTTGTGAGTGGCCTTAGAGAACTCTTTTCTACGTTCACCTTCCACCCATGCGACCTTAGAAATGCCAGAACCAACTCTGTATGAGACTTGGCAGTCTGGAAACTTGACGCTTGTATCAGAATGTCGTCTAGGTACGGAGCTACCGAAATTCCTCGCGGTCTTAGTACCGCCAGAAGAGAGCCCAGAACCTTTGTAAAGATTCTTGGAGCCGTGGCTAACCCGAAGGGAAGAGCTACAAACTGGTAATGCCTGTCTAGGAAGGCAAACCTTAGGTACCGATAATGATCCTTGTGAATCGGTATGTGGAGGTAGGCATCCTTTAAATCCACTGTGGTCATGTATTGACCCCTTTGGATCATAGGTAAGATTGTCCGAATAGTCTCCATTTTGAACGATGGAACTCTTAGGAATTTGTTTAGGATCTTTAAGTCCAAAATTGGTCTGAAGGTTCCCTCTTTTTTGGGAACCACAAACAGATTTGAGTAAAACCCTTGTCCGTGTTCCGACCGCGGAACTGGATGGATCACTCCCATTAGTAAAAGGTCTTGTACACAGCGTAGAAACGCTTCTCTCTTTAGCTGGTTTGCTGACAGCCTTGAAAGATGAAATCTCCCTTTTGGAGGAGAAGCTTTGAAGTCCAGAAGATATCCCTGAGATATGATCTCTAAAGCCCAGGGATCCTGGACATCTCATAGTATCTATCCAGCCTACACATTTTCTCTGGAATTGCAACCGTGTTACAATCATTCAGAGCCGCTAATACCTCCCCTAGCAATACACGGAGGTTCTCAAGCTTAAATTTAAAATTTGAAATGTCTGAGTCCAGTTTGAAGCTCTCCGTCCTCATGTTCTGCATATTGTGACGCAGTATCAGACATGGCTCTAATATTATCAGTGCACTCTGTTCTCACCCCAGAGTGGTCGCGTTTACCCCTAATTTCTGGCAATTTAGATAATATTTCAGTCATAACATTAGCCATGTCTTGCAAAGTGATTTGTATGGGCCGCCCTGATGTACTTGGCGCCACAATATCACGCACCTCCCGAGCGGGAGACGCAGGTACTGACACGTGAGGAGAGTTAGTCGGCATAACTTCCCCCTCGTTGTCTGGTGAAATTTTCTTTACATGTACATTTTTACTTAAAGTAGCATCAATGCAATTAGTACACAAATTTCTATTGGGCTCCACATTGGCCTTTAAACATATTGCACAAAGAGTTTCCTCTGTGTCAGAGATGTTTAACAGACTAGCAATGAAACTAGCAAGCTTGGAAAAAAACTTTTGAAATGAATTTACAAGCAAAATAAAAAACGTTACTGTGCCTTTAAGAAACACTAATAAACTGTCACAGTTGAATTACAATGAACCAAATTTGTTATAGCAACCAAATTTACACAATAAATGCAATAAGTTAGCAAAGGATTGCACCCACCAGCAAATGGATGATTAACCCCTTAATACTCAAAAAACGGATAACAGAATATAAAAACGTTTTATCACAGTCAAAAGCACAGTCTCACAGGTCTGCTGTGAGTGATTACCTCCCTCAAAACTAGTTTTGGAGACCCCTGGGCTCTGTAGAGACGTCCTGGATCATGGAGGAAGGAATAGGAAGACTGTGAGTGAAGTCTTACTGCGCAAGAAAGCGCCAAAAATAGGCCCCTCCCACTCATATTATAACAGTGGGGAGCTCAGCAAACTGAATTTATTCATAAATAAACGACAGCCATGTGGAAAAATAATGCCCAAAATTTTTTATCACCAAGTACCTCAGAGAAAAACGATTAACATGCCAGTAAAACGTTTTAAAATAAAATTATGAAATGATACTAATAAGCCTGCTGCTAGTCGCTTACACTGCAGTGGGGGCTCAAATATAAGTTAAATGTACACAGTATTTTCTTAGTGAAGTTCCATTCCCCAGAAATACCTCAGTGTAACATACATACATATCAGCCTGATACCAGTCGCTACTACTGCATTTAAGGCTGCACTTACATTATATGGGTATTAGCAGTATTTTCTCAGTCAATTCCATTCCTTAGAAAATAATATACTGCAACATACCTCCTTGCAGGTGAACCCTGCCCGCTGTCCCCTGATCTGAAGTTACCTCACTCCTCAGAATGGCCGAGAACAGCAAATGGATCTTAGTTACGACCGCTAAGATCATACATAAACTCAG
The DNA here is from genome assembly GCF_027579735.1 of Bombina bombina. Taxonomy (NCBI): domain Eukaryota; kingdom Metazoa; phylum Chordata; class Amphibia; order Anura; family Bombinatoridae; genus Bombina; species Bombina bombina. The sequence goes on along the minus strand of NC_069502.1, from coordinate 917,679,388 downwards.
GTAGATTCTTCTTCTAATGCTGCCTGAGAAAAAACAACACACTCCGGTGCTGTTTAAAATAACAAACTTTTGATTGAAGATATAAAAACTAATTTTAATAACCACAGTCCTCTCACACGTCCTATCTATTAGTTAGGTGCAAGAGAATGACTGGGTATGACGTAGAGGGGAGGAGCTATATAGCAGCTCTGCTTGGGTGATCCTCTTGCACTTCCTGTTAGGGAGGAGATATAATCCCATAAGTAATGGATGACCCGTGGACTGACTACACTTAACAGGAGAAAGGTGGTTAAAATTATTTAAATCCAGTACACAGACACACCACTATCTGTCTGTCTCTATCTATCTGCCTGTCTGTCTATCTTTGTATCTATTTATCTGTCAGTCTGTCTGTCTGTCTCTATCTGCCTGTCTATCTATCTATATATCTTTCTACCTATCTGTCTCTCTGTCTCTATCTATCTTACTGTCTGTCTGTCTCTATCTTTCTATCTGTTTGTCTATCTGTCTGTCTGCATTTCCTGTGTCTGTATCTATCTATCTATCTATCTATCTGTCTGTCGGCCTGTCTCTATCTATCTATCTATCTGTCTGTCTGTCCTGTCTGTATCTGTCTGTATCTGTCTATACAGTACACACATACATGCATACATATATACATCATGCGCACAAACACCTACATAAGGCCTATGGAAGTATACTGCTAGACTATCATAAACAAAGGTCAATTGTCTCTACAAACTATATATTTTTACAAAGCATGGTTATATGCACATAGACTACCTTGTTTTTTATTATTGCATTCATCTTGATTCCAATGTGGAATAATGATACTTTTAGGGTATTTTATTCTATAATTTGTTTGTAAGTGCTTTTAATAGTTTTCTTTGACTTTATGCATATTGCAATTTCAACAGAAAACAGACAGGTAAAGATTGTGTTACTGATGTAATAATAGCCAGAAAATCTGAAAGAAGAAAAGCCTTCATTCATTACTTTTGTACCACTAACTTGGAATAGGTAAACTGGAAAATATGAGTTACAATTCTGGAACTGTAAAAAACATGAAGAGTTAAACACTAATAAGAGAATGTTTTCAGAAGCAGACAGACATGCTAATAAAGTACAGTAATGGTTTTGTGGAAATTTAACAGGAAGAGGAATCCCACTGAGTGTCAATTTACTAAGTCCTAGTCAATTTTTCACAACCGCATTATCCACTGGTAATTGGCTCTGGTATCAGTGTCCGCAGAAAACCTAAAAGAAGTAGTGCCTATAGGGTGGTCCTTCTCTTACATATAAGCATACATTTATGCAAAAGATTTGGACCTTGTAGTTTATTGCTTATATAAGTCTAAAAGAGGAAGTAGAAAATTAATAAGAATTGGAGAATGATTAAGAACATTTATAAAAATAACATTTGTTGGTCATCTTTGTTTGTTTTAAGTAAGTCTATGGGAATCAATATTTAAATGTAATGTCTGAAAGTCCACATTCAAAATAATTGAAATGTTACATTTGATCTACAAATGTTAGTATTTATTCTATGGATGCATGTGAATAGCAGAATGAATATGGAGGGGAACATTAATTCTATAGTTTATATGTACAAGTTGTAATATTAGATGATCCCTACAAACCAAGTCCACAAAAACGGATTTGAATCAGGGCTATGAGGCCTATTTATCAAATGTCTGTCGGACCTGATTCGACAGTGCGGATCAGGTCCGACAGACATAGCTGAATGCGGAGAGCAATACGCTCTCTGTATTCAGCATTGCAACCCCGCCCCCTGCCGACTTGCGGCCAATCAGGGGGGTGTCAATCAACCCGATCGTACTCGATCGGGTTGAATTGTGGCGATTTCTGTCCGCCTCATCAGAACAGGCGGACAGGGTTATGGAGCAGCGGTCTTTAGACTGCTGCTTCATAACTGCTGTTTCTGGCGAGTCTTCAAGGGCCCACAAGCTCCATACGGAGCTTGATAAATGGGCCTCTATATATTAATTGTCCATTATTTTAACACCTTGGCTTCCTGGGAGAGTGATAATGCATTGTGTATAACACATTACCTGCATAGTTGTTTTAAAAAGAAGTAAAAAGCAGCAATGAGCAACCGGTGGGCTACCTAGCTCTGCATTGTGGGCCACATCTGATCTGCAAATTAGTTATACATTTGTATTATGGCTCTTAAGGTCCCCCCTTGAAATAAATAGACACATAAATCAACACGGAACAAATACTTCTGATCACCAAATTCTTTTACACTATGTATAATGTTTAACTGTAACATAACAAGTTGCACAAACGTATAGTAACACAAGATTAAACATCATCTCTTGGATAGCTTTCTAGGATTCTAACTGTTGCATAATACATTGGCTATTTCACCATCTAAATCAAAACACCAGTCTGTTCTTGTGAATAATTAAGTCTAGAAACTCTGGTCAAGGATTAAGTAATGTAATATTCATTACTAAAGAATGACTCTATAAACATTTCACGTCAAATTATTATCAGATTACTTCTGTGGTATAAAATGTGTTAAGTGCCTTTCACTTAGAAGTGTATATGCTACATATATATTTTATTCTACAATTTAATCAAACCCCTACACTATTAATCAATAAATAAAATGTCTTAGTAATAAGTCTAGGGCTAGAAAATACCATAAAACGTAGAATAAATTGATATAAACATTGACTTAGAGATGGTGCGCTTCACCAATTCTAGCGACAGTTGTGAAAGGGACACTCAAGTCAAAATTAAACTTTCATGATTCAGATAAAGCATGCAATTTTAAACAACTTTCCCATTCACTTCCATTAAAGGGATACTAAACCCATTTTTTTTCTTTAGTGATTTAGATAGAGCATGCAATTTTAAGCATTTCTAATTTACTACTATAATCAATTTTTCTTTGTTCGCTTGCTATCTTTATTTGCAAAAGCAGGAATCTAATTTAAGGAGCCAGCACATTTTGGTTCAGCACCTGGGTTGCGCTTGCTGATTGGTGGCTAAATGTACGGTTTAGTATCCCTTTAACAAAATGTGCACAGTATTTTTATATTTATACTTTTTGAGTCACCAGCTACTACTGAGCATGTGCAAGAATTCACAGAATATATATATATATGCATTTGTGATTGGCTGATGGCTGTCACATGATGCAGTGGGAGTGGAAATAGACATAACTTTGAAATTGTCAGAAAACAATCTACTACTCATTTGAAGTTCCGACTAAGTGCTATTGTATTGTCTTTTTATCATGCATTTGTTGATTATACAAATCTATTGTATTAACTGGTCCTTGAAACAACGTTACAGAACAATTGCTACAAGTTGTGGCATACGCTGTCGGCATTTATCATTGCGCCAGCAGTTCTTGTGAACTGCTGGTACAATGCCGACCCCTGCAGATTCTCGGCCAATCGGCCGCTAGCAGGGGGTGTCAATCAAACTGATCATATTCAATCCCGTTGATTTCTGTTCCCGCCTCAGAGTAGGCGGACAGGTTATGGAGCAGCCGTAAAAATTGACCCCTATGCTTGTGTTTTTTATGCTAAACACTGATAAGGGGAGGTGGATCAGCCTGCTCTAGACAGCACAGCTATGTAACTAATTTTGCTTATTTTTGAAAATTATTTTAAAATACTTGCCAGCATTTTTTAAACAAATTTTTTATGCAAACTATGTTTACTTAATTAGCCCTTTTAGGATATGCAGAGATCTCAACATGTTTTATGGCACTTTAACACCTCTTCTTGCTTTTGTGTGGCCTCTCCATATAGTTTTGTACAAGCAACATTTTTACAAAAAGAGTTATTTAGTGTCTCTTTAATGGTTGCACAATGGGTTTTGTTTGTTACTTTTTTGCGTACTAATTCAAATTTAGGACACTAACATGTCAGTCGAATAACAGTCCGGTAACATCAACATGATAATTATTTTCCTAAAACATGGCAACGATTTATAATCATATAACTATTCTTTTCAGGGAATGTCAAGAGAAGAAAGGATTATGGGAGCCTTGACCTATCTTGGCTGGGCCACAATTGAAAATTAATAGTACGTGTATAATTCCATCTTCCTTGATCATTTTAAGACAAACAAATTTGGATTAGAAATGGCTAATATTTCAAGTTTTCACTGGCAGAAAGAGGTATGGTATAAAAATGTAGCAAAGTTCATTTGATGGCAGCCGTCTGAGACACAAACCATCTAGTCTACATGGGTTTGAGCCAAAAGTTAACTCAAACAAGAAGTTTTGAATAAAACACCTTGTAAAGCAGGTTTCAGACTTTGGATTTACTCAATGCATTTTTAGATGTCAATTTATAAGCTTGAAGGTTATTCCAAAACAGTCTAAAGATGGATAACTACAAAGCCTGTTTTCTTTAGACTAAAATATTGTGAAATGAAAAGTCTTAACAAAGATTCCTCTAAAGTAAACATAAAATGTATGCTTTTGCTCATAGTTCTCTTTATAGTCTTTGGCTTTGAGGCAGAGCAGCAACAGAGCATATTCTATAAACTTCTTAAATAAGATGCTTTCCAGGAAAATTCCATAGGCATATCTTCCTATTACCGCTATGTTTACAGCGTTGGTCTAGTCTATCGATCCCAATTAGCTGAAGAGGCATTAAAAAAACATTCTACTAATCCCAATAGGTTAGCGTGCATCCTGCAGGATTCAGAACATTAATTCATTAATTAGAGAAAGACAAAGGAAAGAGTGAACAAGTGAAAGTGACAAAGAGAGAGAAAGAGAGAAAGAGAGAAAGAAAGAGAGAAAGAGAGAAAGAAAGAAAGAAAGAGAGAAAGAAAGAGAGAAAGAGAGAAAGAGAGAAAGAAAGAGAGAAAGAAAGAGAGAAAGAAAGAGAGAAAGAAAGAAAGAGAGAAAGAGAGAAAGAAAGAGATAGAGAGCGAGAAATAGATAGAGAAAAGGAGAAAAAGAAAGAGAGAGAGAAAGAAAGAAAGAAAGAAAGAAAGAGAGAAAGAGAGAAAGAAAGAAAGAAAGAAAGAAAGAAAGAAAGAAAGAAAGAAAGAAAGAAAGAAAGAGAGAAAGAAAGAAAGAGATAGAGAGCGAGAAATAGATAGAGAAAAGGAGAAAAAGAAAGAAAGAAAGAAAGAGAGAGAGAAAGAAAGAGAGAAAGAAAGAGAGAAAGAAAGAAAGAAAGAGATAGAGAGCGAGAAATAGATAGAGAAAAGGAGAAAAAGAAAGACAGTAAGAGATAGGAAGAAAGAAAAAGAAAGAGAGAGATAGAAAGAAAGAGATAGAGAGCGAGCGAGAAATAAATAGAGAAAAGGAGAAAGAAAGAAAGAAAGAAAGAAAGAAAGAAAGAAAGAAAGAAAAAGAGAGAGAGATAAATAAATTATTGTTTATAATAATAACACGTTTTAGAGCTGTGGGACCCAATTACCCAACAAAGCCAAACATATTCCTGAACCTCTGGTGAAGTCATCTTATGTAAAACTCCAAATACTTTTTGTGTCTGCCAACCTGAATAAATGACTTGATTTGGCAGCAGACAGAACATAGCGCAGAAAGGAAATGATAATTACAGAAAGTATGGTAGATTTAAAATGGTTTTGTTTAACCAAATATGGATAGAAATGAATACAACAGTGAAATAACGATTCTTTCTAAGCTAATAGTTATGTCCTATGTTAAAAAAGATTTATTTGCTGTTTTATAGGGGGGTGGGTGAGACATTTTTGCTAGCTTGTTGGCTATAGATATATGAACTATATTTGGGATGCTGGTCTCTTTAGAAGAGGAAATTCAGAATACACTGATTTAGACTAGTTGTAAACTAATAGGGGTCTATTTATCAAGCTCTGAACGGAGCTGATGCCCTGCTCCATAACCTGCACACCTGCTCTGAGGCGTCGGACAGAAATCAACGGGATCGAATACGATTGGGCTGATTGACACCCCCTGCTAGCGGCCCTGCGAATCTGCAGGGGGCGGCATTGCACCAGCAGTTCACAAGAACTGCTGGTGCAATGATAAATGCCGACAGCGTATGCTGTCGGCATTTATCGATGTGCAGCGGACATGGTTCGCTATAGCGAATCATGTCCGTCTGCACAATGATCAATGGACCCCATATACTTTTAGAAGAAATACTGATACCAAAAAAATAGTATTTAGACAATGTTTGAATAGCATGAATTGTGTGATGTCATCAACAGACAAAATACAATAAACATGGCAGTATGATGTAATAATATAACAACAATAACATGTTCAATACATAAAGAGAGATTAAAGTATTTTTTATATATATAGTATGTATAAGCAATTAAGTTCTTAATTGCAAAAGGTTTGCATCCAAAATAAGGTGTTGATCACAATCTTATTCTTGTCTTTTGTAAATAACGATTTCTGAACTTTGGATCGTATTGTTTAACTTTATGCAAAAGGGACCACATACTGTATATTATACATAGTCTAAGGAAAGGTCAACTGATGTCATTTTACAGTTCCTGAGACTTGACCCCAGCACAAAAAATAATATATTTTTCCCTTTAATATGCCTGGGGTATATTCTGCTTACATTCTGGCAGCTGTGAATTTTACATGTACATGTAATACAATAAACTGGCTGATTATTTAACCTTTTCCATTAAAACTACCTCCTTATACGTTTGCAACCTGTGTGTGTTTATCACTGATCTGACATACACATCCCTCAGTTCCGCAAAACACTCTTAAAGGGACATGTTATATATATATATATATATATATATATGTGGCATCACTTAATAAGCATATGGGTCCAATGCTCCTTTAATTTGAATATCAGTATAAGTTATATACTGCAGAGGGAAGGGTGCAATGCTCCTTTAATTTGAATATCAGGACAAGTTATATACTGCAGAGGGAAGGGTGCAATGCTCCTTTAATTTGAATATCAAGATAAGTTCTATACTGCAGAGGGAAGGGTGCAATGCTCCTTTAATTTGAATATCAGTATAAGTTATATACTGCAGAGGGAAGGGTGCAATGCTCCTTTAATTTGAATATCAGTATAAGTTATATACTGCAGAGGGAAGGGTGCAATGCTCCTTTAATTTGAATATCAGTATAAGTTATATACTGCAGAGGGAAGGGTGCAATGCTCCTTTAATTTGAATATCAGTATAAGTTATATACTGCAGAGGGAAGGGTACAATGCTCCTTTAATTTGAATATCAGTATAAGTTATATACTGCAGAGGGAAGGGTGCAATGCTCCTTTAATTTGAATATCAGGATAAGTTCTATACTGCAGAGAGAAGGAAAGTGACAATCACTATTACAGTAAGCCAAGAGGAAAATACAGTTCTTATCCAACATAATAGAAGAAACAGCTGTTGGCCCCAATTTGAATTTTGTTTAATTTGATCCAATTCTGCTCTTAAAATACTCTTTTTTTTTTCTATGTATAATTTCCAAATCTGAATAATTGTACGCCCAGAAATAATGCATAAGCACCAAGAGACATCATTTTCATTGAGTCAGCGTGAGCAAGCAGTCCAATATGACTAAGCTCTCTGTGTCTAATTATATTAAAGTCTCAGCTCAGTTAGGTGAGCGATATCTCGGAGGAAAAAAATGATTCACTTATAGAATGTTATAAATGTTAGTCAATAATTATATAGGCAACTATCTAAGGGTCTAAGGCTAGCTGGTAAAGTCGCTTTGTTCTAAAGATGGTTTAATGAAAAAAAAAGTGCATGTTTCTTTTTTACATTTCTAAATAAATATTTTCACATTTTACAGCATGGCTTCCAGTTCACTTTCTTTGCACCTTTTTTAAAATACTTTTTTTTTTCCAAAGAAGATAGTTTTGATATAGCTCCCAGCAGTGCATGATACTGGTCCTACCCATCAACAAAGGATGCTAGATTACAGTAGGAATGCAATCACATTTTTCTCACAAGTAAACACCGCAACTTCAGACCTCTGGTTAAATGGCAAAAAGCGTCACAAAACACATCAAAAATACATGTAACAGTAAAAATAAAATAATACTAAAATATAGTAAAAATATAAGAACGGATCAAATAATCTGGGTTATATAAGGTTTAATTTAACCCTTTGAGTGCTAATGACGGCTCTGAGCCGTCACAGAGTTTCCCACTCTGGTGCTAATGACGGCTCAGAGCCGTCGCTAGCACTCTCCAACCTTGAGGGAGATCTGGGGGCTCCTACCATGGCGATCATGCCTGTAGAGTGACAGGCATCGCCGGAGCTTCCCATTTTGTGTGGTGACGTCACGCGCAATAACGTGATGACGTCACCGCGCAACTTTATTTATACTTAACAATGTTAAGTATAGGAGAAGGGGGCATGCTGCTTAGAAGCCTGTATCTCAAGACCCCCAAGACCCACCATTGGAAAAGTAATCGCCTAACCTTTCCAACAGTGTAAGTCTTGGGGGTCTGAAAAAAAAAAAAAAAGTAAAAAAAAAATTGTTCAAAAAATAAAAAAATAAAAAAAAACAATAAAAAATCTTAGCACCCAGGTGGGAAAGTGCTTAGCACTCAAAGGGTTAATGGATCAATGTGCCTCAGATGGTGAGATATTGTTAATAAGTATAGAGTGGAAATAAGATTATAGCAAAATCTGAGAGGTACAATTTAAAATGGTTGATTATATTTACATAAGGATATAAGGATATTCTTTAATGTATTTGTATGTTTGTCTGTGACGTTTGTTTTGATAATAAAAAATTTAAAAAATAAAACTACATGTAACAGTACAGTTACACTCATATCAATACTGTCCGATATACATTTTTATAAAAAATATTGCACAAAAAAAATTATAAGGGCTCAAAGTTACGAGATATCAGGTGTTATAAAAAAATGGACCAAAGTGCTTTTACATAGGCATCCATAGGAACACAATAATTCATATTTGTATAAAATATATATGCATATGAACGTACACATTTATATTAAGGATGCAACCGCAAAGTCACATTCTTTTTAAAAAACATCAAAGAGCAAGTATCAGGCACGCGGAAGTGCAAATTTGCCCTTTAACTGTAATCTAGTTGGGCCCTAAAACAACAAAATTATTTGATAATAGAAGTAAATTATTTTTTTTCTTTTGAAAATTGCATGTTCCATGTCCTTGTAAGAATGTAAAGTTAATGGGAAGAGTACTCTGTTCTGTAAGGATGTCAAGTTAATGGGAAGAGTACTCTGTTCTGTAAGGATGTCAAGTTAATGGGAAGAGTACTCTGTTCTGTAAGGATGTCAAGTTAATGGGAAGAGTACTCTGTTCTGTAAGGATGTCAAGTTAATGGGAAGAGAACTCTGTTCTGTAAGGATGTCAAGTTAATGGGAAGAGTACTCTGTTCTGTAAGGATGTCAAGTTAATGGGAAGAGTACTCTGTTCTGTAAGGATGTCAAGTTAATGGGAAGAGTACTCTGTTCTGTAAGGATGTCAAGTTAATGGGAAGAGTACTCTGTTCTGTAAGGATGTCAAGTTAATGGGAAGTGTACTCTGTTCTGTAAGGATGTCAAGTTAATGGGAAGAGTACTCTGTTCTGTAAGGATGTCAAGCTAATGGGAAGTGTACTCTGTTCTGTAAGGATGTCAAGTTAATGGGAAGAGTACTCTGTTCTGTAAGGATGTCAAGTTAATGGGAAGAGTACTCTGTTCTGTAAGAATGTCAAGTTAATGGGAAGAGTACTCTGTTCTGTAAGGATGTCAAGTTAATGGGAAGTGTACTCTGTTCTGTAAGGATGTCAAGTTAATGGGAAGAGTACTCTGTTCTGTAAGGATGTCAAGTTAATGGGAAGAGTACTCTGTTCTGTAAGGATGTCAAGTTAATGGGAAGAGTACTCTGTTCTGTAAGGATGTCAAGCTAATGGGAAGTGTACTCTGTTCTGTAAGGATGTCAAGTTAATGGGAAGAGTACTCTGTTCTGTAAGGATGTCAAGTTAATGGGAAGAGTACTCTGTTCTGTAAGGATGTCAAGTTAATGGGAAGAGTACTCTGTTCTGTAAGGATGTCAAGTTAATGGGAAGAGTACTCTGTTCTGTAAGGATGTCAAGTTAATGGGAAGAGTACTCTGTTCTGTAAGGATGTCAAGTTAATGGGAAGAGTACTCTGTTCTGTAAGGATGTCAAGTTAATGGGAAGAGTACTCTGTTCTGTAAGGATGTCAAGCTAATGGGAAGAGTACTCTGTTCTGCTCATTGTAATTGGAGAGTGAATTGTCACTTTGGATACGTGGGATTTGGGAGTTGAACAAAGGGCTACAGAATATATAAATATATATTATACATGGTTTACAGTATAGTTTCTGGTCCCCTCTTCCCTGGCTTTTTATTTTTATTGTTTAAAGGGATACTGAACCCAAACTTTTTCTTTTGCGATTCAGATAGAGCATGCTTTCTAATTTACTTCTATTATCAATTTTTTTTTCGTTCTCTTGCTATCTTTATTTGAAAAAGAAGGCATCTAAGCTTTTTTATTTTCAGTACTCTGGACAGCACTTTTTTATTGGTGGATGAACTTATCCACCAATCAGCAAGAACAACCCAGGTTGTTCACCAAAAATGGGCCGGACTCTAAACTTAAATGTTTGCATTTCAAATAAAGATACCAAGAGAATGAAAAAAATTTGATAATAGGAGTAAATTAGAAAGTTGCTTAAAATTGCATGTTCTATATGAATCACTAAAGAAAAAATGTGGGTTCAGTGTCCCTTTAACCAAGAAGATAGTGACAATAAAGCCAATACAATTATTTTTCACTCAAGCATGTAAAGTCAGTGGGAAGAATACTCACCGGAATGGGAGACTTCATTATTACATTGGGGTCTATTTATGAAGCAGCAGATGCTGCTTCCGACCCTCTCCGCTTTAGTTCCGACTGAAGCAGAAGTTAAGAAGCAGCGGTCCCAAGACTGCTGCTCCTTAACTCGTCCGCCACCTCTGAGGTGGCGGACAGCATCAGCCCCTGATCGAATACGATCAGGTTGATTGACACCCCCTGCTAGCGGCCGACTGGCCGCAAATCTGCAGAGGGCGGTATTGCACCAGCAGTTCACCAGAATGATATGCAGATCGCATAACTATATCAAACCTAATTAAACATGCATCCAATCGGTCGCTAGCAGGGAGTGTCAATCAACCCGTTCGGCCCTTGATAAATGGGCCCCCATGACGGGTTTGGGAATGAGTAATGGGAATAAGAGCAATGAAAGGGACCATTATTCTGTGCCAATGTGTTGAGGGTTAATGCTGGTACCAACATGACACTAGTAGGTCTTTTTAACCATAGTAGTATCCTTAGCAGTGCAATCGTTTTATTATAAAATATTTATTGAAATAATATTGTTTAAATTACTTGAGCAAGGGTAGGATTGAAATACTAGTTTTCCTAACTTGTCAGAACAAATATTATCAGCTAGTGAAATCTAGACTATTGACTGTGTAATTAATATGAACGCAAACCTGTTGACAATTTCCATTAGGATATAGATAACAAATTGTATCAGAGATGAATAATAATTAAAAAAAAGTTTTTATCTTTAGATTCTGCTATTTGCAAATACTCAGATACGTCCACAACTTACACTGAAGAAAAGGAAACAGCGTGATTATGTGGTGGGACTGACACTTTGTAGATAATGCTTACATTAAAATGCTGTGATAATTAGCCATTATATAATTTCACATTAGACCTACATCTTTTATTTAAACTGGTAAAAAAACTAAATTAAGATTTAGGGCCCATTGATAAAAAAAAAGTTGCCGACATATAGACATATCATACAAAATCTTTGGGATTTCATATTATTATTGTAATCTAGTTACCTCTCCTTCACATCTGCATGGGGCCTGATGTTCTAAAGCTCTCCGTTCAGATGAGATGATATAAAATTAATCTCCAGTACTGCGAGATAACTCACAAGATTCTAGAAAGGCTGATTTCACTATACATTTTCAAGTGACGTTCCCTGCATCTAAGGAGACACAAGCCCTGGGAAATATAGCACTGCATGACTTGAGAGTTATGCTGCTTTTACACTTTGTGCTTTGTACTTTATATTACTTTAGACCTCAGATAGTGTCCTTTAACTTTTATTACATTGAAGCCTTGCACTTTCCATTTTGTATTTTAATGTGTTTAGATTCTGTATACAGCAGTGTATTTAGGATTGTGATTTTATTATACCCTATCTTTTCACAAGGAGATATGGAGTTAATTTAGCATAGAGTTCTTGACTGGATTTTCTCCTGTCTTTTCACTCCTAAAGTAAAGTCCTAACCCATAATCACAGCCACAAAAATTAACTTCCGGGGGCCAGAAACCCACAACTTTCTACAGTGGTCATCTTATTTACTCACTCACTCATTCATTCATTCATTCAAATATTTTGCTTGTGAAAGTAAATCCTGCAATTCAATAAATGTGTTTGAGATAAATATTGAGGACAGCTGCTATTGGTTTACATATTTGTGGGCACTTATTCAGAAAAAGTTATGTCTGAACAACATTTATAAATATTTAAAGGGACAAAGTTAGTTCAAATTCATTATTTGTTTCACAAACAAATAAATAAAACTAATTTTTGCACATGTCTACACTGTACTTAAAATTATCAAACATCCATATGAAACAACAACATTTAAACATACTGCCATTTTTAGCCTGAAAAAAAATATGAAGTAAAAGCTGTTTAAATTAATATACCAGTACCAGTTCTTTTCATGCTAATATTAGCAGGAAGTGCGTATGAACCAATAAGCATTAACAAGAAATACCTAAAAGACAAAGTGCATTTGTAGGAAGTACCTATCAACTAATAACGATTAGTAGGAAGTATGCAAGTGATAACACTGTATTAGTTTTAATTAGAGTAGAGAGTTTACTTCACAATTATCAACATGATTAGAAGTCGCTCTTTCCTTTGGATGACAGAAAATTATGGAGTACAGTGTCCCTTTAATACAGAACTCAACAAACCCAAGTGATAGGGAGCCACTGGTGCCTTAAAATTAGGCCCTAGTGCCCTGGTTTAGAATCCCTAAAACATCCATGGGTGCCACCACCAGCCACACCTAAAATTTAGCTTGGTGTGGCTGGATTCTATGTGTGTGTGTGTGTATATATATATATATATATATACACAAAACACGGAAGGGGAATGCACTCTCATACCGGACCGGGTACACATCCCATGACCCTGTAACATGCTCAACCCTGGGTGCTCACCGGCACTCACAGGAAGCTGTGCTGTCCCCAGAGTCACAGGCAGTTAACCCCAGACAGGTCTGGGTGCAAGAACCATAGGGAAAATTACAAAACAAATTACTACAACACATAGAGAAAGTCCAGCACTCACAAGCTCTCAGCTAAGATTTAAAAGCAAAAATGGAAAGGTTAGTTACCGCATCTGGTCAAATGGGACAAGCCCAGGTACCACGTCAAGGTCCTTTCCAATACCTGGGACCCTAAAACAGCCACACAATGCAAGCTCTCAAATCCAAACAAACTGGGAACAAGGTAAGGGTGCACAGGCTTATGTAATCACCCTAGACATATACAAAACACGGAAGGGGACTGCACTCTCATACCGGACCGGGTACACATCCCACAACCCTGTAACATGCTCAACCCTGGGTGCTCACCGGCACTCACAGGAAGCTGTGCTGTCCCCAGAGTCACAGGCAGTTAACCCCAGACAGGTCTGGGTGCAAGAACCATAGGGAAAATTACAAAACATTTGGCCAGATGCGGTAACTAACCTTTCCATTTTTGCTTTTAAATCTTAGCTGAGAGCTTGTAAGTGAGTGCTGGTCTTTCTCTGTGTGTTGTATTAATTTGTTTTGTAATTTTCCCTATGGTTCTTGCACCCAGACCTGTCTGGGGTTAACTGCCTGTGACTCTGGGGACAGCACAGCTTCCTGTGAGTGCCAGTGAGCACCCAGGGTTGAGCATGTTACAGGGTCATGGGATGTGTACCCGGTCCTGTATGAGAGTGCAGTCCCCTTCCGTGTTTTGTATATGTCTAGGGTGATTACATATGCCTGTGCACCCTTACCTTGTTCCCAGTTTGTTTGGATTTGAGAACTTGCATTGTGTGGCTGTTTTAGGGTCCCAGGTATTGGAAAGGACCTTGACGTGGTACCTGGGCTTGTCCCATTTGGCCAGATGCGGTAACTAACCTTTCCATTTTTGCTTTTAAATCTTAGCTGAGAGCTTGTAAGTGAGTGCTGGACTTTCTCTGTGTTATATATATATATATATATATATATATATATATATATATATATATATATATATATATATATATATATATATATATATATATATATATATATATACACACTGTATATATATCACCAAAAGTTCTGGGTTGACTCCTAGATTTTGAACTAATTTGTCAAGCCTTGATTTAAGTTGATTTCAAAATATTCAAAATGTTTCATTAAGCATAATCTACAGTATAAAAGACAACAGGATTAGTTTTCAAATAAAAATATTACTGTCCATTTAATACCTCGTTTTAGTTAAAAGTCACAATTGTACAGTGTTCAATTTAAAACAAATTTTAACTTGTCATATTGGACTTTTGGCATCTGGTTGTCTGGCGTTATAATCTTGTTTGATAAAGTCTCTTCTGAGAATCTGAACCTGCTTGTCTGGGTCTGTAGGCATATCTGTATGTGATACCTTGGCAGTAGATTACACAGTCTCTGACGTGAGTGATATTTAAACTAAAATTTCTGAAATAGGTTGGAGATGTTTGGATTAAAGATGTCTGAACAGAGGGTTTTTTTAATTTTTCATTCTAACAGATATAATACAAAACAAAAAATTGTATGAAGACCTCAGGGGTACTGATTTGCTCTGTTTTCATTCATAAGCCATCTAGCTGCAGATCTAGGAAGGCATATCTTAAAAGAGCATACAACTGCAATATGAAAATGCTCTAATGGGTTAAAGCATTTTCTTCTTGCCCTATTGCTAGCCCATAACTATATTTTTAATATCCCAAAGTGTTAAACACATCTCTAACCCCTTAATGACAGATGCAATATGAGTACGGTGACCATCGTTAAGCCATTTAGAATACACATTGCACCCTGTCTCTTACATTGTCTCTTGCAGACAGAGGTGACACTGCACTGTTTCTGCATCGTTCACTCTTGAGGCACTGCAGAAATAGAACTATGAAGGACACCCCATACTAGCATTTGCAGGGACAGGATGTCCCTGAGATCACATACCTGTCAGTGGGTGGTGCCTCCCTTACATGAGGCGCACGCTGCTGCTGAATGCCTGCATGTGAGGCTATCTAGCAACAGTGCAGTAACAGTCAAATCTTTCAGTCACAGTGATTATATACTTAAAATGGAGCCTAGATACTGACATGCTGGTATCAGGCTCACTGGACTATCACTGGATGGTTTAGGAGGCAGTCCAGTGATGCCCAATCAAGCGCCCCATGGTCATGTGACAATACAAAGCAAAATGTAAAAAAAAAAAATATTTGTCATTTAACAGAAACAGAGAAAAACCTTTATCCTGAGAGCAGCAATGCACTAGCAATCCTGACCATGGACAGTGATTGGCAGCTACATCACTGAGCAGTGCATTCTTAGTCTGGAACAGGCTTTAACCATCTGCATAATGGCACATGCATAGGGAAGAAATAGTGCAATAAGAAAGTGATCTCTTGCAAAAGAGAAAGGCAAACACAGAATAGGAGATCAAAAATAGCCAGCCCATGAGTGGAGGTGGACACATTCTCAAGTAGAGAAACTGTCCGCCTGCAATCGTCACTTGTGAAGCAGCAACGCGTGGCAAAATATACCATTGCTTAAGAGTTTTATTGGGCAATGCTACCCTCTGCTCTCATGCAATCAAAGAGCAGAGCATGTCAATCACTCCGAACAATCAATTGTCGGGTTGATTTATCACTGCTCCATAGCCTGCACTACAACACTTAAAAAAGATGTGAATGATGCTAAGAAAAGTTATAAGGTCATTTTTAATTGATTGTAATTATTAATTGTATTATTATTATTATTATTATCATTTATTTGTAGAGCATTAACAGATTCCACAGCATTTTCCATAAATAGACTCAGTGAGAAAATAGTGAGAAAGTGTTAACTCTATTGCATGAAAATATAGCCCTCCTTCCCACCAACACATTAGCCATAAGCCTACAAAATAACTTGCTGCCCTAAACCAATGCAATAAAAACTATTCTAGACAAAATAATGTTCATGGTCCACTTCACTTGAGTGCAAACTAGTTTTTGGTATTAATATGCCTTGCCTTTAGGCACATTTCCTCCAAATTCCAGGAATATGCGTGTGTGCATAATTATGTCCGTTAAATCTGTGCACTTTGATTTTGTAACCTTGCCACACATTCAGTCTACAATGTGCTAATTATCTGACAATAACCAAATTCCTCTAGTGTGAAAAGATAAAAAAAAAAGCTCAACCACTCATGTAGAGGATGTAAATTTGTACCTTACCTCTTCAGACAATCTGAAAAAAATAAATGTAAACTAAGGGATTACAGCAGACAATTTCTTCTGGTATGTAGACCAGATAATAAGCAGAACCAAGCAG
The DNA here is from genome assembly GCF_027579735.1 of Bombina bombina. NCBI lineage: Eukaryota > Metazoa > Chordata > Amphibia > Anura > Bombinatoridae > Bombina > Bombina bombina. The sequence goes on along the minus strand of NC_069502.1, from coordinate 917,662,783 downwards.
AATGGCACAGCAGAAGCTTTGCAAGATATATGTTGGCCCATGTAAACTTAGCACTGCAATTGTATAAGCCTAGAGTGAAGTCAAAGTACATTACATTCACTTTTATTACATTGATCTATGGTATCTTACTGAAAAAAAGAAATATGTTGTAAATACAAATCTGTAAAAGTGGTTATCTTTTTAAAAGGACATTAAAAACCTCTTGCTTTTTTTTGTAAAAATTGTGCTTGCTACACACTCCCTAAGATGCCAAAAAAAGCTAATTCTGTAACCTGCAATTGCTGGAAATCAAATGCCTGGTTTAGGCAATTTTCAGCATTTTGAAAACCTAGGTTTTTGGCTACTCTTAGGAGCGTGTGATAAAGCACATTTTTTACACAAAAGCAAGAAGTGTTTAAAAATAGGGTTGATTTAAACAGGCTTGGGGTTATCTGCTCATTATTGTAAGTATACTATTGGGAGTCACGTTTTTACATACACAAATACTACTTTCCATTTAACAAAAGGTTTAACAAACTAGATATTTAGTGTGAATGCATAGGGGCCTATTTATGAAAGGCCTGTCGGACCTGATGCGACATTGCGGATCATGTCTGACAAACCTCGCTGAATGCGGAGAGCAATACGCTCTCCGCATTCAGCATTGCATCAGCAGCTCTTGTGAACTGCCGGTGCAACGCCACCCCCTGCAGATTCACGGCCAATCGGCTGCTAGTAGGGAGGGTGTCAATCAACCCGATCGTATTCGATCGGGTTGAATTGCGGCAATCTCTGTCCGCCTCCTCAGAGCAGGTGGACAGGTTATGGAGCAGCGGTTTTTATACTGGTGTTTCTGGCGAGCCCATTAACTTAAAGGGACATGAAATCCAAACTTTTTCTATCATGACTCAGATAGAGGGGCATATTTATCAAGCTCTGTATGGAGCTTGATGCCCCGTGTTTCCGGCGAGCCTTGAGGGTCGCCGGAAACAGGAGTTATGAAGCAGCGTTCTAAAGACCGCTGCTCCATAACCTGCCCGCCTGCTCTGAGACGGCGGACAGAAATCGACAGAAATCAACCCGATCGAATATGATCGGGTTGATTGACACCCGCTGCTTGCGGCCAGTTCTTAAGAACCGCTGGTGCAATGATAAATGCCGAGAGCGTATGCTGTCGGCATTTATCGATGTGCAGCGGACATAATCCGCTATATCGGATAATGTCCGCTCGCACCATAATAAATAGGCCCCATAGGGTGTAAATTTAAACAACTTTCTAATGTACTTCTATTATCAAATTTTCTTCGTTGTCTTGGTATATTTTACTGAAAAGCAGGGCTGTAAGCTCAGGAGCATGCACAAACCTATATGGCAGCAGTTTTTCAACAATGTTATCCATTTGCAAGAGCATTAGAAGGCAACACTATTTTCTACCTTTGCATCTCTTCAACAAAGAATACCATGAGAATGGAGTACATTTAATAATAGAATATTTGATAATAGAAGCAAAATGTAAACTTTTTAAAAATATCTGAATCACAAAAGAACATTTTTTGGATATCATATCCCTTTAAAGTTATCAGTTCCATCATTGTAGTCACTTTTATCTATTACCATTTTTTACTTGATAATTAGTAAACATGCGCAGAGAGAAAAAAAAACAGTTTCAGGCGACTTTTTTGTCAGGAAAAAAAAACTTTTACTTCATTTGATATTCACTCATGGGCTTCAGAATGTTTGTTAAAGGGACATGAGACCCCAAATTTTTCTTTCATGATTCAGATAGAGAATACAATTTAAAAAAGTTTCCAATTAACTTCTACTATCGAATTTGCTTCATTCTATTGTTATTCTTTTTTGAAGAGATATCTAGATAGGTAGCGTGCACATGTGTGGGGCACTTACATGACAGGAAATAGTGCTGACAACTAGTGCTTTTGCTAATGTATAAAATTGTTGCAAAACTGCTGCTAAAAGTGCTGCAGACACGTGCACGCTCCTGAGCCTACTTTCCTGCTTTTCAACAAAGCAAAACAAGAAAATGAAGAATATTTGATAATAGAAGTAAATTGGAAAGTAGTTTAAAATGATATGCTCTATCTGAATCATGAAAAACATTTTTTGGGTTCTATGTCCCTTTAATTAAAATGTGTTCATGTTGTCAGTGAATCACAGGTGCAACCTGGACAGATGATTAAACTTAAACAACGCTAAAGAAGTGGTTTAGTACCACAGAAGTTAAAAAATAAATAAATAAAAAATATTTTGTTGGAGCCAGGACTAGTCGAGAACAAAACTGAAACTTGCATACTCTGGCTGACAGACGAATAAAACAACAGTTAAATACATTGCTAATTTGTGTCTAAATAGTGTAACGTTTTAATTTCTAAGTCTTTTTTTGTCTAAACAGTGTCAATTGAATCCTTTCCCACTTGCAGAAAAGCCTTTTAGTCTTTAGAGAAAGGGGTTTAACCCTTTGGCTGCTAAGCCATTTCCCACCTGGGTGCTAATATTTTATTTTAATTTTTTTATTTTTGACATTTTTAAATTATTATTTTTTTAACTTTTTTATTTTTTTTTACAGACCCCCAAGACTTACACTGTTGGAAAGGTTAGGCGATTACCTTTCCAACATTGGGTCTTGGGGGTCTGTAGCTGCTTAGATGCCTGAGATACAGGCTTCTAAGCAGCATGCCCCCTCCTCCTATACTTAACATTGTTAAGTATAAATAAAGTTGCGCGGTGACGTCATCACGTAATTGTATGTGATGTCACCGCGCATCACGTGAAGCCCCGGCGATGCCTGTCACTCTACAGGCACAATCGCCGGGGTAGAAGCAGTTAGGAGCCCCCAGATCTCCCTCAAGGTGGGAGAGTGCTCATGACGGCTCTGAGCCGTCATAAGCACCAGAGTGAGAAACTCTGTGATGGCTCAGAGCTGTCATTAGCACTCAAAGGGTTAAAGTGAATGTAAAGTTGAATGAATGAGTGCCCGGTTTTTAAAAAATACTATTAAAAACAGGGGAACTTTTATTTAGGAAACCTAGACCGGCGATCCTCCGCCCGCAGCTCCTCTGTACTTACCTCAGCAATGTCAAAACCGGATTCCTCCAATCATGGCGTGCACCCCGGAGCGTCCATTTCGTGAGGCCAAACAACGATTGAAGGAAGCCGGTTTTGTCATCGATATGCTAAGTACAGAGGAGCTGCGGGTGGAGGATATTTAAACAAAAAACGCTGCAATGTAAAGTTTAATGAATGAAAGCGCCTCTGTTTTTAATAGTATTTTTAAAAACCGGGCACTCATTCATTCAGCTTTAGATTCACTTTAAGGCAAGCACATGAACAAGTCAACAACATTTTTATCATTTAAAAGCTTGTTGGCTATGGCGCACTGGTAATTTGTGGGCGGGGCCATGGGTTACGGAAGGTTTGTTGGCGAGTCTGGAGATCTATGGATGTTTCTAGGTGTTCCATGGCCATGTCTGGGCAGGGATCGGTCACTCGCTAAAAACACAGAAGGGCTTTTATAACTCGTGGCACAACCACAGGATGCGGGACGATTAAGAGGCGCGCATGTCTATTAAATAGCATTAATGTAAAGAAGAAATCGAAAGAAAAAAATAATTTCAAAAAAGCTACTACCCCTTAAAATAATACTGATGTCATAATTATATTGCCCAATTAAAAAAAGGAGTAATTTTCTTCATTAGAAATAATCATGGTAACAGTTTTATTAGTTTGAATATATAAATCCATTCCAATTAATTTACTTAGCTTCCTAAATTTAGAAAGAGCCTTTGTGGATTTTTATTTTTACCTAATACATATGTGGCTGAGATGTTTTACTTAGTAAGTGCCGTTTAGATCAACTCCTTCCCTATAATTACCCTGAGGCCTGTTGGCTTTTAGAATTATTGCAGAGACCCTTTTGATGTGGAATAATGAACGAAATGTATAAGTGAATACAATGTACTTATTTTAATGATTAACCACATTTAAATAAGAATGCCAATGTTCCTACCATGTTATTTCGACGTGTAAATGTTATATACCAACATGATTTATTTTTATTGCTTAATAGAATAAAAAAGATCATCGCCTAAGGTGGAAACAGCTGGTTTTCTTCCAGGAAAAAAAGGTGCGTTACAAGCTATGACAGGTAAATTCCTCCACATATACTCAAATCCGCAGCATATTTTACAGTGTTATCACGTTGCTTTCCAGTCAGCTAGAACTAAAGACAAAAAAAATGTAAACATTGTGTGGGAGATGTTTTTTTTGTCTAAATGATGGAACATCCATTTAAGGACCAGTCAATACCGTACATTTTAGAGCAGAAGGAAGTAAGACGATTGTTTAGTAATAAGTGTCTACTTATTGACCTTGGTAAATTAATATATGGGTCAGCATAAGTAGTAGTGCTTAAGTATTTACGTAATTATTTAAACAAGGACAAATCTCACACAATTGTGAGTGCATCCAAAAAAAGGAATGCTTTTTTGCACTAATTGTAATTATAAGAAATTGTAGTAACACACACACGTTAAAAACACATCACCTGTATAGTGTTTTTCAAATTTTGTATATTAAAGGGGCAGTCTACCATAGAATTGTTATTGTCTTAAAAGTTAGATAATCCCTTTATTACCGATTCCCCCGTTTTGCAAAACCAACACAGTTATATTAACCCCTTAATGACCACAGCACTTTTCCATTTTCTGTCCGTTTGGGACCAAGGCTATTTTTACATTTTTGAGGTGTTTGTGTTTAGCTGTAATTTTCCTCTTACTCATTTACTGTACCCACACATATTATATACCGTTTTTCTCGCCATTAAATGTACTTTCTAAAGATACCATTATTTTCATCATATCTTATAATTTACTATAAAAAAAATTATAAAATACGAGGAAAAAATGGAAAAAAAACACACTTTTTCTAACTTTGACCCCCAAAATCTGTTACACATCTACAACCACCAAAAAAAACATATGCTAAATAGTTTCTAAATTTTGTCCTGAGTTTAGAAATACCCAATGTTTACATGTTCTTTGCTTTTTTTGTAAACTATAGGGCCATAAATACAAGTAGCACTTTGCTATTTCCAAACCATTTCTTTTCAAAATTAGCGCTAGTTACATTAGAACACTAATATCTTTCAGGAATCCCTGAATATCCATTGACAAGTATATATATTTTTTTTTAGTAGACATCCCAAAGTATTGATCTAGGCCCATTTTGGTATATTTCATGCCACCATTTCACCGCCAAATGCGATCAAATACAAAAAATCGTTCACTTTTCACAAATTTTTTCACAAACTTTTGGTTTCTAACTTAAATTATTTACAAACAGCTTGTGCAATTATGGCATAAATGGTTGTAAATTCTTCTCAGGGATCCTCTTTGTTGAGAAATAGCAGACATATATGACTTTGGCGTTGCTTTTTGGTAATTAGAAGGCCGCTAAATGCCACTGCGCACCACACGTGTATTATGCCCAGCAGTGAAGGGGTTAATTAGGGAGCATGTAGGGAGCTTTTTGGGGTAGTTTTAGCTTTAGTGTAGTGTAGTAGACAACCCCAAGTATTGATCTAGGCCAATTTTGGTATATTTTATGCCACCATTTCACCGCCAAATGCGATCAAATTAAAAAAAACGTAAAATTTTTCTCAATTTTAGGTTTCTCACTGAAATTATTTACAAACAGCTTGTGCAATTATGGCACAAATGGTTGTAATTGCTTCTCTGGGATCCCCTTTGTTCAGAAATAGCAGACATATATGGCTTTGGTATTGCTTTTTGTTAATTAGAAGGCCTCTAAATGCCGCTGCGCATCACACGTGTATTATGGCTAGCAGTGAAGGGGTTAATTGTGTAGCTTGTAGGGAGCTTGCAGGGTTAATTTTATCTTTAGTGTAGAGCTCAGTCTCCCACCTGAAACATCAGACCCCTGATCCCTCCCAAACAGCTCTCTTCCCTCCCCCACCCCACAATTGTCCCCGCCATCTTAAGTACTGGCAGAAACTCTGCCAGTACTAGAATAAAAGGTATTTGGCCCTTTTTTTTAAAAAAAAAAAAAAAAAAAAAAAAAAAAGCATATTTACATATGCTGATGTGTAGGATCCCCCCTTAGACCCCAACCTCACTGATACCCCACCAAACAGCTTTCTAACCCTTCTCCTCTGCCTTAATGGGCGCCATCTTGGGTACTGGCAGCTGTCTGCCAGTACCCAGTTTTGTAAAAAATGTGCCTTTTTTTAAAAAAAATGCCCTTTTCTGTAGTGTAGCTTCCCCCCCCCCACCAAGACCAACCCCCAACCCCTTCCAGATCCCTTAGATTACATTTTTAATACTTAAACTTTATTATTATTTTTTTACTTTTAACTTTATTTTTTTCTGTAGTGTAGCGGTTTCCACCCGCTCCCGCCCCGTGCACGCGCCCGCCCACCACCCCCCGTGCACATGCGCGCTCCCGTGCGCGCCCCCGTAGGTCCCGCCCCCCTCCACTCCACACAGAGCATCGATGGCCGCCCACCCGCCTCCCACGTAAGCTCCCACCCACCAACGATACCGGCCATCGATGTCCGGTGCAGAGAGGGCCACAGAGTGGCTCTCTCTGCATCGGATGGCCAAGGGGGGTTATTGCAGGATGCCTCCATATCGAGGCATCACTGCAATAACCAGAAAGCAGCTGGAAGCGAGCAGGATCGCTTCCAGCTGCTTTCCAGACCAAGGACGTACGCCACACGTCCTCGGTCATTAACTGTATTTTTTTTGAGGACGTGTGGCGTTAAGGGGTTAATATACTTTTTACCTCTGTGATTACCTTGTATCTAAGCAACTTCTGACAGCCCCCTGATTACATGACTGTGACTGTTTATTATCTATTGTCTTGCATTTAGCATTGTGTTGTGCTAAATCTTAAATAACCCCCTGTGCCTGAACACAGTGTTATCTATATGGCCCACATGTACTTTCTGTCTCTTTGTGTTGAAAAGAGATTTAAAAAGTATGTGATAAGAGGCAGCCCTCAAAGGCTTAGAAATTAGCATATGAGCCTACCTATGTTTAGTTTAAACTAAGAAAACCAAGAGAAAAAAGCAAATTTGATGATAAAAGTAAATTGGAAAGTTGATTCAAATTAAAAGTCCTATCTGAATAAAGAAAGTTTAATTTATACTAGACTGTCCCTTTAAGTAAGTTATATAGTGACAGGAGAGATTCATAGTTTTTGGTTAGACTAGTAGAATGGTGCTCAGTGAATTAAAGTAAAACAACAGAATTCTTTTAACAAATGATATTGATGGCCTGACTATAGGCTTGTTTTAAGCTGTATCAGGATTCTAAGGATTGCCAAGGTATTCCTACGATACCGGTAAGGTTAATGCTTTCCTCCCTACTGGAGAGTACTAAGCAATAATTAAGCACTATTACAACAAAAGAAATTCGTAGCTTTTTGGTATAGCAAGTGTAAGGATGCTCAGTAGATTGTAGCACAACACCAGAATTATTTATCGTTTGTAAATATGGCAATGATAGCCTTACTCTAGGCTTGTTTAAGCTATACTAGGATTCTGAGGTATGCCAAGGTATTACTACAATACCGGTAAAGTTTCTGCAACACTCCCTAGTGGAGAGTACTTAGCATAAATTAGCACTGTCATGATTTCAACTCGCAATATTCATATTTAATAAAGCGTTTCACTTTGTATTTACTGTATTTTGAATACAAAAATAAATATGAAGGAACAATTTCCCATTCATTTTAATACTTCACAGTATATATAACAAGTCATTTTGAACACATTAAGGGGAGATAAATTGTATACTACACCGTCCCTTTAACTGGAATCAATATCCAAAAAAAAGTTTGCCTCTCAAATGTTTCCATTTAAAAAATAACTGAAAACAATAAAGAATTCTACATCACACCCAAAATTAATTAATTAGAAAAATCTGCTCTGTTATGCTGGTAACAATTTAAATCAAAATTATTTAGAGTGATGTCATTTAATAAGCAGTCTCCAAGAAAACAGCACAGGGAGTCGTGCTGTGGATGAGCGACAACAGCATTTTCCTGGAAAGAAAATCCTTAGGTTGCGCAATACAAATGCGCGCACACTGTTATTCATAGATTTGCTCACTCAGAATATTAGCAACATATTTGCATCTAATTAAGGGGACAGTAATATCCAAATGTTCATGATTCAGACTGAGCATTACATTTCAAACAATTTCCCAACTTACTTTTATTATCAAATTTGCTTTGTTCACTTGGAATCCTTTATTGAAGAGTATACCTAAATAAGCTCAGGAGCCAGCTGAGGATTTGTGGCTGACATACAGTATATGCCTCTTGTCATTGGATCAGCAGATGTGCTTAGCTAGCTCCTACTAGTGCATTGCTGCTCCTAAATCTACCAAAAAAACAAAGCTTATTTGATAATAGACGTACATTGGAAAGTTGTTTAAAATTGTATGTTCTAGCTGACTCACAAACATTTCATTTTGATTTTACACTCAAAGAAATAGTTTGCAAATCTCTAACACCCTCTTCTATATCTTTTTTTCTTATCTTATTCATTTTCTTCTTCTCTCCCTCTTCTCTCTCTCTCCCCTCACTCTCTCTCTCCTCACTCTCTTCTCTCTCCCCTCTCTCTTCAAACTCTCTTTCTGTCTCTCTTTTCTCTCTTTCTTTCTCTCTCCCTCTTCTCTCTCTCTCCCCCCTCTCTCTCTCTCTTCTCTCTGACTCTCTTTCCTCTCTTTCTTTCTTTCTTTCTCCCCTCTCTCTCTTCTCTCTCCCTCTTCTTTCTCCTCTCTCTCTTTGATCTCTCTCTCTGTCTCTCTTTTCTCTTTCTTCCTCTCTCCTTCTTCTCTCTCCCCTCTCTCTCTCTCTCTTCTCTCCTCACTCTCTTCTCTCTGTCTCTCTTTTCTTTCTCTCTCTCTCTCTCTGTCACTTCTCTTTTTTCTCCAATATGTTTTTTTTTTATTTAGGTTTCTTTTTCTTTCTCCCCTCTCCCTCTTCTCTCTCCTCTCTCTCTTCGATCTCTCTCTCTGTCTCTCTTTTCTCTTTCTTCCTCTCTCCCTCTTCTCTCTCTTCTCTCCTCACTCTCTTCTCTCTCCTCTCTCCTCTCTCTTCAATCTCTCTCTCTCTTCTTTTTCCTCCTATATGTTTTTTTTTTTTTGCATTTATGTTTTTTCCTTTTCCTAGTGGACCCTACATCTGACTCTTATATTTTATATCCTATCCATCTCCTCATTCATTCATGTTAAATTTTCTTACCCAAGGGGAAAATGGGAAGTCATGTGATCGTCTCTGCGATTACGTGGCTTCAACTCCACTGATTGGATCCTGGGGGACTGCCTACAATGTTAGGCACGTCCCCTAGTCGAATCTTCCACTTTCTTCAACGCAGAAGGGAGCAGGATGTTGCAAATGCTAGGAAGAGCCATACCACTGTAAGTTAAACTGATTGCGCTCTTTTTTGTTTTATTAAACCTTTTCTAACATATTGCTAATAGCATGTGTTTTTCAGTTTCCTACCTGATTGCTGCAATCCTAATCTTAAAAAAAAATTCTTTCCGAACCCACTCCGTGAGTTGCTGACACTCCTAGCCAATCCGCTGTGCAAACCGCAGTTTGAAGATGGCGGCCAAAATTTCTATTGTGCATTCGGGATATTGTGCAACGTCATACACAATGTATTACCCTATGATGTCCTAGCATTTTGGTCGTCAGTAAGACACACTGCGCAAGCGCTATTTTGTCCCTGTTTGGTGCTCGTGCAATCCTCTACCTATTAATATTATAATGACATGCGAAAGCGGAGAAAATTATTGGTTGAGAGTTATATACACGTAGGGGCTAAAAAAGGGGGCTGGATTAGATGACGTTGTAGACGATAATTAAAAAACGGAATTAAAAGTTTCTGATGCTTCGTTTTGAAGGAATTTGAGGTTGGTAATTGTTATTACATACAAGTGATCGTAAATATGAGTTTTAATATAAGAATAAAAGAGAAAAGTTTGTATTCCTTTAAGGGTGTTAAAGCCCAGCACTGTTAGCATGGCATGGAATGTCCTAAGGGCGTCAAGGGGTTAAAGAATGTTATGTTTTCTCACAACAAAGGGGGCTAACGCACACTGTAAACATAACAGGTGTTTACAACAAGAATCTTCAATGGCATTTGAGATTATTGTAATTACTAAGAAAATGTAGGTTTAAATCTGGAATGTATCTCTCTGTTGTGTATGCTTTCCTACTTTGGGCCAGATTACAAGTGGAGCACTAATTAACGCTTCTGCTCGAGTGTTAATTGCGCCAGAAGTAAGCTTTTTGCTCGCGTCGGGTTGAAATCAAACTGTTTTTGCTTGTGCACTAACCTGACGAGCGCAAAAAGCCGACTTACAATATTGTTTGCGTATTCACGTATTAACCTATAGAAGGGAATGGAGAGAAAAAAAGTGGAAAAAAAACCTAACAACCTTCGCGCATGCAAACCCGATCGCATATTCTCAAATGCGCTAACCCCACATGAAAATATGAATATTTCTCATTTCAATGTTCTTCACATTAAATATTTCTACATATATGAGTGATATGTACCATCACTAACTTAAAAGATCAACCCCCTCTCAACACCGTACCTGCTAATATTACCTGACCCTTGGGAAACTTCCCTGACCACTAATTTCATCAAAGACTCTCTCCCAATGGACAATGCCCCCCCCCCCAACCGTCTGTGTAATACAGTTCACTAATACGATTTATCTGAGTATCTATACGTACAACATTATGGTTATTTTCACTGTAAGTGTAATCTTTTCTTACTCAATAAAATGTTTAAAAAAAAAAAAAAAAAAAAAAAAAGCATTTAAAAAAAAAAAAAAATATTTCTACATATATCTGATGATATTTTGGTACAATATACATCTATACCTATATATGTAGACGATTATATATTATAAAGGTATTGATATATACAGATATATAAAGGAATATCTATTTATAAATACTATTATATTAAGTAACATATTCCCCTATGTGCAGAACATTAGAATGTGAAATATTTACAGTAAATACATAGTGAAAACCTTTATTAAATATTGCATACATATGCTTTTTCATGTACTTAAAGAGAAACTAAACCCAATTTTTTCTTTCATGATTCAGATATAGCATGCAATTTTAAGCAACTTTCTAATTTATCCTATTATCAAATTTTCTTCCTTCTCTAGCTATCTTTATTTGAAAAAGCAGGAATCTAAGCTTAGGAGCCGGCCCATATTTGGTTCAGCACCCTGTAGCGCTTGCTGATTGGTGGCTACATTTATCAATCCATGGCGGACACTGAGCTGTCCTCTGGTGTGCAGCAATTTGCTGCCCGCATTTAACATTGCACACAAGCGCACCATTGTGCTTGCGTGCAAACCCAACCCCTGCCCGCGCACAGCCAATCATGCACAGACAGGAGCTGTCAATCTCCCAAGTCAGAAGAGACCGGGGAGATTGAAATTCTCCACCTAAGAGGTGGATAACAGGGTAGGGAAGCAGCGTTCTGATGACTGCTGTTGAAAAATCGTGACCTTCAGTCAAAGTGGAGAAAAGGGTTTTATAAATCTAGCCCTATACCTCACTACATTGCAGAAAGAAAAAGGAAGGGGGCAAGGACACATAGACCATGAGAGATATCTATCTGTCTATCTAAATATATATATAAATAAAAAGTGTTATGACCTATGTAAGTGTGTAGATTGCATACGCTGAATTTGAAATAAAAGTCTTTACTTCTTTAGCGCCACTTTAAGACTTACATCTAAAAAAAAAAATGTTGCCTATAAATTATACCAAACTATGCAAAAATCTGTTCTTGGCATTAGTTCGCTCTGCTTACTTTACTTTTTGGTAATCACATTAGCAAGACTTTTTTTTTTTCCAGGACTAATTCCTAACATTTTTTTATTCATGCGGTTGCACAGAAGTTTCCAATTCTGCATGTATGCCAGTGTAATAAAAGAAATGTCTGCAAGTGGCAATGTATGCCTAAGAATGTCAATGACAAAACAAAAAACAGCAAAAACTTCATGGCACGTCTGGTATGCATGCATTCATTTAAAGGGGCATTTTTATTCTTTCATGATTCTGATATAATTTTAAACAACTTTCCAATTTACTTATTTTATTAAATCTGCTTCATTCCCTGGATATCCTTTGCTGAAGGAGCAGGAATGCACTACTTAGAGTTATATGAACACATCTAGTCAGCCAAGAGACAAATGTGAGCAGGCACCAATCACCAGCTAGCTCCCACTAGTGTGGGATATGTACATATTTTTTTTAACAATGTATATCAAGAGAACAAAGCACATTTGAAAATAGAAGTGAATTTAACGGTGTCATAACATTACATGCACTATCTGAATCATGCAAGTTTATTTTTGACTTTCCTATCCCTTTAAAGGGACATGAAACGCCTCTTGGGTTTGTGAAAAAAAGTGCTTTTCCCACATTCCATAAAGTGGCCAAAAAGCATATTCTGTAACCTAGGTTTTCTTTAAAATGCTACAAATTGCCTAAACCACGTACGTCATTTGCAGCAGGTTGCAGAATTTGCTTTCTGCCTTCTCTAGGGAAGGTCCGACAAGCACAATTTGTACACAAAAATTTAATTGTGTTAAATCAATATGTATATCACACGTATACGTGAAAGATCTGTATTTTAATGGGTTTAGAAATATTTATTTCACTTAAAATTTAAATTGTAAAAGGACAAGTTTCAGACAGAGCATACAATTGTAAAACTGTTTTTAATTTACTTCTGTTATCAAATTTACTTTGTTCTCATGGTATTCTTTGATGAAGAGATAACAAAATAGGTAGTGTGCATATTTCTGGAGCCGTAAATGACAGGAAACACTGCTGCCATTTACTGGTCTAGCAAATGTATAACTGCTGTCATATATTGCTCCGAGCACGTGCCCGCTCCTATACCTTCCTACCTGCTTTTGAAAAAAGGAAATCAAGAAAATAAAGTACAATTGATAGAAATAAATTGGAAAGTTTTTTTTTTTTCAAATTTCACACTCTATCTGAATTTTGAAATCATTTTTGGAGTTTTTAAATCCATTTAAGTTGCCATCACATTGACTATTTCAACTAGAAAAAAATGTGTCTGAGTTTGTTTAATATGAACATGAAATTGTCTACTATTTACAATAGAAATTCAAATAGCCCTCCGCTTAATAATAATATACACAGCTGTGTTATACTCTAAAGCTGTTACACAAATACCACTTATCTAATTCATTCTTACGGAATCAGATCATAGAATATTTTAGAAATTGAATAACACATTCTTACTGGAGAATACTTTGAATTGTTAGTAAATTTAAGCCAATGTGTCTGTATTGTCTTTTGCACAGTGCAGCACATGACAGTTTTGGACCACTTACCAACTCTGAAGTTACTTGATGTCAGGGTGTCTGCGGAGTGCCCATTCTCGCTAATAAGTGTGGTGGTATTTCCTTTCTCACAGCTGTTCTGGCAGTGCCCCTTGGTGCAGGTTACTTTGCAAATGCTGGGCGTGAAGACCACCTTGATGCGTCCAGTCTGGTTTCCCACTGCCAGGTTAGGCACAGAGAAAAGGAAAAATAAACAGATGAGCTTGGTATCCATTGGTTTCCTCCTCGTGTACAGAGAAAAAAAAAATCAATTACAGGCAAGTAACAGATATGTGGCACAGCTTCTCTGTGCTCTCTGCACAGCATCCACTGGTGTCTCTTAAACAGGAGCAGGAAGATTAGCAAACAGTATTCCGGGATGGTCTCCAAAACCACATATAAAGTCAAGTCACCCGAGTGGGATTAATAATCACAATGCAGCACTTTATTCACAGGGAGAGAGAGAAAGTGAAAAAAAAAGAGGTAAGGCACAGTGCATGACAACTTAAATAGTCAGCGCTGACAGGCAGATGTAATGCAAAGAGGCCGGCTATACACCTAGGGGAAAATAAACGTCTGGTTCTTCCTGCATACTTCAGCTGTTCCTCTAGTTATTAAGTGACTCTCCCTCTCTGATTCTCCCTCTCTCTCTCCAGTCCGTCTCCTGGAAATGTTTTAGGCATGCAGCGTGTCTGAGAACATCTGTCTCAAATCTGCTGGCACCCTAGACTACAGTGATCAAATCTTGTGTGACGCAGCTGTACCGGCCCAAGTTTTTTTTTCTCTCTCTCTCTCTCTCTTTTTTTTTTTTTTTCTTTTCACAACTACTTGGCAAAAACTTTCCCTATGGATTTGTGTACAATATAACCTCCGGCTCATCATACCTAGACAGTAGCAAGAGAAGAAGATAATGCTAATAACCAGCGCTTATGTTTCCATTTAGGCAGTTATTACCCTTTTCAGTGTACATTAGAGAAAAAGGCTTTAAATGTATTGCTATAAAAAGGAAGAAATAGATGAATGATATATTATTTATGATTAGGAGTTTGAGTGTTATTAAAGGGATATTCCAGTCAAAATTGAAATGCACATAGATTTATTACATCTTTGAATAGAAACATATTTGCAATATACATGTGTTATCAAAAATGATTCTAGTAAAAGGTATCACTGTTTTAGTGTTAATATTTTTCTCTGTACGTGCATGTGAAGCAAAGGTAGACATTGTTATTGCACCCACATTTTAAATAATGCAGCTGCTCTGATCATCAGTGGGGATTGTATCATGTCAGCAATTAACAAATCAAGTCATTACCAGATGGTACAAGCACCTTAGGCTTTCCGAGCAAGACATTAGACCGCTGCTTTCCTAACCTTTCACTACCTCTAAGGTGGCAAATTTCAATTTCCCCGGTCTCGTCCGACCATGGAGATTGACAGCTCCTGCTCATGTGTGATTGGCTGTGTACAGGCAGGGGGGGGGATTGCACGTGAAAGCAAAATAGCACTCATGTAAAAATGCTGAATTACGCCAGACAAATTCAGCCCACCAGAGGCGAGCTGCGGCAGACAGGGCCGCATATATCTTCAACATGCACTCACTCCTTTCTCTAGAATAAATTGCCCAGGTGACTCCTCAATTTGTTTCATTTCCAATGAAAATGTTTTCTTTATTGGTGTAAATCAGATCATTTAAAAGTCAACGTTTCGGCTGATACAGACAGCCTTTTTCAAGACAATCTTAGTATTTAGCCAATACGGCTTCTCAAGCCGCCATTCAAGCAGTGGTGACACATATGTGTGTGTGTATACATGTGTATTTATGTGTACATGTGTTTATATGTATTAATGTGTGCACATACATATACACATAAATACACATGCATACACATATATACATACACGCACACACATATGTCTATATGTGTATATGTGTTTATAAGTATTTATGTGTGCATATACATATATACATATAAACATATAGATACACATGCATACACATATATACATACACACACACACACATATATATATATATATATATATATATATATATATATATATATATATTTTATCGAAAAGGTATGCACTCCTCATATATAGTTCAACCGTCAGGGTGCTGACAAAAATAGTAATATTCAAATGTAGTAAGAAAGCACTCGCTGGACTTCTTCAAATAAAATATA
Organism: Bombina bombina; assembly: GCF_027579735.1. Classification (NCBI taxonomy): domain Eukaryota; kingdom Metazoa; phylum Chordata; class Amphibia; order Anura; family Bombinatoridae; genus Bombina; species Bombina bombina. The sequence goes on along the minus strand of NC_069502.1, from coordinate 917,647,173 downwards.
ACTTTTAATAGAAAGTTTAAGACATCATAACGTTTCGGGCCCAGTCCCTTTGTCAAATGATCACCAAGTATATGTTCAGGATAACCTACATAGGTTATCCCGAACATATACTTGGTGATCATTTAACAAAGGGACCGGGCCAAAACTTTCATCAAGTTATATTTTATTGGAAGAAGTCCAGCGAGTGCTTTCTTACTACATTGGAATATACACACACATACAAGTCAGTCAAGCACTTTACCATATCCTTTTACCAATATTTAATTTTTTTTATTAAAAAGTGTGAATATGAGTGTAATACTTTATGCTAAATATTCTAGCGCAGATTGAGCTTTCGCTCAACAGTAAACTATAACTTTCAATTTGTAATATGAGCGCAAGTTAGCACGTTCGCTATCTTCATTAAAAGTATAGGTTGCTCTAGAGTTTTGTCAGGAGCGCTAACCCTTCCCTGGTAATTGTGATTTACCATGAACTTATAATATCATGTTGTGCGCTAATGATAGTGCAGTCCAACGATATCGTGTACCATGTCCGAGCTATCAATAGCTCGCCACTTGTAATCGAGCCTATACTATTTTACTCAGAGACCATGATTAAATAAATGTTCAATATAGATAATATCTTCATGTTTTCAAAAGTCATAATAGTCAAAAAATGACATGTTCTAATTCGTAAAAGTATGTAATGTTAAGACAATCGACCATGCACTACTGTGTGTTTAACCCCCCCCCCCCACACACACACAAAGGGCGGAAACTGGCACTAACAAAGCTGAGTCGTGCAACTAGCGCTGTTGATTTGAGCATGTTTTTCGACTATTATGATGACCCTTTCAGTTTAATTAAAGCCTATATCCTAAAGCAGACAAGTGCATCAACAAAAATACTTTGCAAACAAATCGTTTGTCATGAAAAAAACAACAACTTTTGTTTTGTCCAATATTCGGTCTTGCAGTTGTCCGGAATTTGCTAATGAACAAAAAATTTAATTGCTATTTCCTATGAGGAAGGTTTTCTGGGCAACAGAGAAGCAGCTGGACAGCAGATTACACTTAAAGGGCCATAAAACACATTTTTTCTTTTGTGATTCAGATAGAGCACACAATTTTAAACAATTTTCCAATTAACTTGCAGTATCAATTATGCTTCATTATCTTGATATCCTTTATTGGAGGAGCAACAATACATTACTGGGAGTTAGCTGAACACATCAGGCATATACATTTTAACAAAGGATAGCAAGAGAACAAAGCAAATCAGATATTAGCAGTAAATTGGAAATATTCACTTTACTGCCGCTTTAAATAAAGTTAAAGTAGTAGCTAGTGCCCATTCAGCAGCACAAATTTTTTTTTAAAAATATGTTATTAATGGGGTCAGGAATAGACAAGAACAAAATTGAATCTCACATATTCATTGGATGCCATCAGAATCAATCAACTTACAAGGACATTGCTAATTACTGAATACTGCAAATGTAAACGTTCAAAGCCTTTTCCACTTAAAGGGATACTTAACCAATTTTTTTCTTTCATGATTCAGAGAGAGCATGCAATTTTAAGCAACTTTCTAATGTACTCCTATTATCAAATACAGGAATGTAAGCTTACGAGCCGACCCATCTTTGGTTTAGCACTTGAGTAGCACTTGCTTATTGGTGGCTAAATGTAGCCAACAATCAGCAAGCGCTACCCAGGGTGCTAAACCAGTTTGTAAGCTTACAGTCCTGCTTTTTCAAATAAAGATACCAAGAGAACAAAGAAAAATTGATAATCTGAGCAATTTGGGTTCAGTATCCCTTAAATAATCATTTCAAATATCTTAAATTGTAAAGTGAGAGAAAAAAGTAAAATATATATATAACTGCATTGACATTTCCAAACCTGTGCTGAGCTGTTTTGCAGATTGTTTAGATGCTTTTCCCATTTAACCCTTACTGTAGGCCATTTTTCTGCAAGAAACCTACTCATTATATACTATACAATATGATATGGTTTTTTTTATAGCAGACCCAGCAGATTCAAACTATACCATTATTTTATGTACACACCATTATATACGAGAACTGTACAACAAAATGTGTGAAAAGGTCTATATGTTTTTTTCCAACATTTTAATAAAAAAGGTTGTTTTTTTTCTAAATTCTAGGCAAAAGAAAAGTTAGGGCCTTTGGGTATATTTATATAATTTTAAGGAGCACATAGGGGCTCCTGTATAACTAGCACTGCTGATTGGATCAGCGGTGGCTTCTGCTCTCGGGATCAGCAATGCTCTGCGAGTCACAAGTGTTACTACTACAGTGTTTAACCTCTTGGGGGGGGGGTTAAACACACAGTAGTGCAGGGTCAAAAGTCTTAAAATGACATGCTCGAATAAAATAAAATCTGTAGTTGCAGTAATCTACAATAACTATCTAAGCAGTTGTGAAATGCACTGCTTTATAATAAAATGTATCCTCAAAAAGAAAAAGTGCCCTGTCGCTGCTGTTCCCGGCAGCCCCCTCGTACACTTTTTTTTTTGTAAGTGAGCAGTTCTGCCTATCATATAGTGACCGATCACCGCAAGTTTCCTCTCAGCTGCGCGCTTACATGCAAACTGTCACACTGTACCCTCCTGGCTGCTCCGTCTCTGCTGAGAAAAGGTTTGGGCCTAACAATCGCCTTCTGATAAGCGGACGTGCCAGCTAATACATTTAAAAAGCATCTTGTTGTACGTTATCTTAATGGGTGAATTATGTATGTTCTTTTACCTTGAAACTTCAATAAAAAACTGTTTTTAAAAAAAAAAAAAAGCATCTTCCCAGAAGGGCAGACAGGAGTAGAGGCAGCAGGGCCCTTTTTGAGGTAAAATGTTAATATAAAGCAATAAAGGGGAATAAAAACCAACATTTTTATTTGTATTATTTTCCATGATTCAAATAGAGCATGCGATTTTAAACAACTTTCCAATTTACTACTTTTATCCAACAGACATCCCAACCTGCAAAATCCAATTTCAGGGAGGTGGCTAGGGTTGCCACCCGTCCCTTAAAATACAGAACACTTATAAGTTACACATGCTGCAGGGTGTGCAGGGAGGAATATGTATAGTGCCTATGAATAGTGCTGTCCATAAACACAATACATGTTCCTTCCTGCACACCCTGCAGCATGTGTAACTCATAAGTGTCCAGGAAAACATGGCTGAGGTGGCAACCCTAGAGGTGGCTTCACTAGCTACTGCACTAAGGGCTAGATTTATTAACGCTGTGGCGGGGCAAAATTACCCACAGGTATTCGCCATTGCACACGAGCGCAATTTTCCACTCGTGTGCAATCCCGCCCCTTGCCCGCACACAGCCAATCACGTGCGGGCAGGAGCTGTCAATCTCCTCGGTCGGACTTAGGGAAGCTTAGGGAAGCAGCGGTCTGGTGACCGCTGCTTGATAAATCACGGCGAGCAAGTTCTTGTGAGAACTTGCAGCCGTAGGGTCTTGATAAATCTGGTCTTAAGTGCTGCACGCTGCCCCCCCCCCTTCCCCCTGGTTATATACTGAACACCTGGAAACCCTAAATAAGATAGAGACTTATCATTAAAGTATCTTCCCACTAAACTCAAATAAAAAAAAAGTAGCTTTATTGCACAACCACATACAACAAACCTATTTTACAGTGATTGTACGCTTGTTGAATGCTCAAATATTTTACAATACAAAATGTAATTACGTGCAGTAAATAAGGTAATATTTGTGTTTTATTTTATTAAAATCAGTGGGGGCTTTTTGGTTACTGATGCATGCTTTAAGGTTTCCATAGTGTCCCAGCTTGTGAAGTACTCAGTATAGTTGTTCCTGTACGATTTTCGGATTTTGTGTCTGGTAGCGTGTGTGATTTTGAGTTTGAGCGGCTATTTGTAATTATGTTTTGTACTAACATTAGAGTCAGTTTGATAAGGACCTGACAGCAGGGGTGTATATTTTCTCCTTCACAGGGGCACATTATCTTTGCCCTCTTTCTCAGTTCTCACTCAGCCTATGCTGCAGCCGATGTTGCCTGCTGCGATTCTCCTCCTTCCCCAAGAGCCTCATCGCGGCCTCTATACAGCAGGAGGGAGGGTGGCAGACACGCAATACGCTGAAAGCAAAGCTCGATGAAGTCACCACAACTAGAGCCA